>NC_135860.1:7846175-8146175 GCF_031162955.1 Sander vitreus
CTGCACTACCTCAAGATGAACGGCTTTCCCAACAACTACTGGGGCTGGGGTGGAGAGGATGACGATATTGGAGTCAGGTGAGAATAATTCAGGCCAGATGGGAGGTTCCCCTGTGATTTTACTGCATCCGTAGCCAGTCAGACATTTACGTTCTCAGTTTTCAAGTTCTGCTTAATGTCTGCACTCTGATTCATCTGATCTACGCCAAATATTAAACACTAACCAAAAAAGCTTTACCCCAAGACTAATGTTTTGGTTCATGTCCCCTTGAATCACATAAGGCGATGTGTGTGACTTAGTTGGACTTTGTAAAATACTGACATTTGTTTCTCGTCTCTCAGAGTGTCTCTGGGGGGGATGTATATCACTCGTCCATCCCTGAAGGTCGGCCGTTACAAGATGATTAAACATAAGTTGGACAAAGGCAATGATGTGAACCCAAAAAGGTGTGGTGAAAAAAGTTGATGCATTTGGTTTCATGTGGAAAGTTTGAAGCAGCAGATTTGAATTTAGTTTGCACGCAGACTAAAAAAATCTAAAATGTGTTGAGGTTAAGGGGACAAACTCTGCAATGCTTGATCATAAGCAGAAACAGCAGAATAAATACTATTTGCTATGTTATTGTTTTTACCGTACAAGTAAAATGCAAAGATACGCAGCCTTTATTATTCACACAGCTCTGTCTTTGCTCTCCATTTAAAGGTTCAACATGCTGGCCAAGACACGCCAGACCTGGAAGTTGGATGGGATGAACACAGCTGAATATGAGACAATCTCACGGCAATACATGCCCCTCTACACCAACATCACTGTCAACATTGGCACTGAGGCCGGCCTTCATCCACCTCCACCAACACCACATGCCAAAGCTGCAGTCAAAGCACCTGCCGAAGTCCCAGCAAAAGGCTCAGCCAAACCCCCTGCCAAACTCAAAGAGGGCCACTCAGAGAAAAAGTCTACCCTAAGAGACCGCTAATCATGTTTCACTCTGCCATAACTTCAATGGGTTAATCCCATTAGTAAATGCTGTAGGATGGTGGTTTTCCTCCTCAATCGCCTGGAGTTTTCTGCCCATTTTAAGCTTTTTCAGCAGTTTGTGGAGGAATTAGTTTGTGCAGAGTCAACATCTTACTGCCTGCGGACAGTGGGGCACTCATTTGGGTGAGGAAAACGCCCGATTTATTGAAAATTAAAACAATTGACCTGGATTTCTCAACTGTGAGGTGATGGCTCTCCACCTACCGGTTACATCACCGATTCTTCTTCTTCCAAGGGAGCCACAGTGAAGAGTGAAGGGTAAAAGTTGGACTCTATGAGTTTATATATCTACAGCGCTGTGGTCGCTGGTTAAACCTTGTGATGCCTTAGAAGCTTGTTCTTTTTTTTTTTCTTCTTTTCACTCATACCTTACACTATTTAGAATATTGAGTTTAATAGAGCAGTAGCTGCAATTTCCAGCAGTCGCACTCATTTTTTTTCTCCATCTCAGCGCCAATGAATACACGAGTGAAGGAGACGGCCCCCTGTTTCCAGTTGAGTGTGTGAAGCTGCTACAATGAGTACTGAATGAAAGAACTCGACAGATTTGTGTTATTACTCTTTCTACTATTATTGCTTCTGACATAACAGCGCAAATATCCGATCTGTCTGCAAATGTCTGGGGTCAGAGATGCTGATCTATATCCGTTCGCTACAGTATGTGTAGCAAAAGATACACTAAATTGTTCTAATGTTTTCAGTTATGGATGCTGTACACATAATTTATGTTCAGTGGAATTACCCGTGTGAATGAGCGTAAAGTGAAAACATTTTGGTTCTGTACACCAAGGCCAGAGTACAGTTCTTCTATGCGGCATTATTGCGTTCAGTTCAGCCTTTAAAGCTTCAGCATATCCAATATCTACTTTCAATACCAACTTTATTTTTTGTGTGTTTTTGCCTTTATCAAACAGAGCAGGTCTTGGTGACGGTTATCAGTCTTCTGCCTTCAGATGAACTTGAGATTCATATCAAAATGGAGTCTGTCTTGCTTAACATTTCTTCATATTTATATTGATTATGTGCAGTGTACTATATATCTCCTTATGTAAATGTGCCCCACGAGAGTGATGGCTTCCTCCCATAACGCTTTAAATGCAGTCAATCTTTATTATGTATCTTTTGCCCATCTCCTGTCCTTAATCTATACATATCGTTGAGAAATGAACTAGAAAAAGCATTTGCTCTGCACAAAAGTAAAAACAACTCACTTCTGCAACATCATGTCTAGAAGTAGAGATTAGTAAATGCTTTTTTCCAGCTCACGGTACTGTAGCCATGTATTTAACCATGTAGACAAACGGTAGCTTGAGCCCGAAGCACAACATAACAAATCTTTGTGATTGCTGTTGATGGGCAATAGAAGTTGTTTTGCTGTTATCACAAGAGAACATTTAGCATGTTGTTTTTTTTTTCTTCAGTTCAATTGAAGGATTATGTCTTTTGTTTGTGTTTTGAAAAATATTTTGTGACATCTTGATCTGATTTGATCATTTAAAAACCCACAAAATAATGTCTAAGTGCATCGTCAAGTTGACATATAGACTGTGTGAGGTTTCAACCCAACACCGGCAGTGTGTCATTTTGTGAAATTTGACCAAAATCTGAGATATGTTCCCTTTAGCAATGTTGTTATGCAATTTATAGACTCACCTATAAGAAAACGTGCGGTTTCTTTCTTTTTTCTTTCAATATGTTTATTTCAAAATGCATGAAACAATTTGTCACTTGGTGTAATCTTCAATATTGACCCAGTTTCTCCAGAATGTGACTCTGAAAGTCAGTTCTTTAACAAGTTATCATGCATAGACATCTGCCATTTCCTTTCCCTTGTGCCCATATACTGCATGCCGACTCTGCGCCCTCCTCTCCTCTTCACTTCTCTCCACTCTGACAGATTTGATTGTAAACACGAGAAAAAAGAAACGGTCCCTTCCTCCAGTGAGAGTGAGAGTGGCTGTACTGGCAGGTGAACAGGCTAAAACCAAAGACAACTGCATGGAAAGCTGTGATGATGGATAAAATATTGTGTGTGTGTACAGTATACTAATGTTATGATTTCGGTAACACGCATCTTTTAGTTCTGGGTTCAAAGAATCTCAAACCAACATATATTCAGATTTCCCAAAATTTACAAACCACAGATGAAGAAAACTTGAGGGAATGAGAATAGTTCACGATGATTGAGTGATTTCTTTTTCTTTTCTTTTTTTCAAACTCTGTACTGTAAACATTCTTTTTTATCTTTGTGTCATTGTGGTAATCGTCTGCTGAAATGGATGAGACGAGCTCTGAGAGTGGTTGCCTGTGATTTTCATAAATAGACGACTATATACTGTATTATCATTTTGATGTGAATACATATTCAACTCCTATGGCCTTAGCAACACACAATACTAGTATTTCAACACTTGGTCACAAATACGATAGCATCTTTATATCAAGGCTAAATGTGCATGGCAACGAACCCATTAGTGAGGGAATGTACTGAGCATAATGTGGAGATGATACATGTCAGTGCTTATGTAGAAAATATGAAGCATGCTGTGTCGTGAACTGGAAACTGTCTTATTGTGACTGTAATGCAAGTTTCCATCTGCTCTGTTGTCACTAAATCCCAAGAGTAGAGCATTTTCTTAACAAAATGGTACAAAGGAAGCTTATATTCCCAAAGTCACAGCGTACAGTCTCCATCATTTACTCTTAACACTTGACCTGATATTTTGGGTTTTTTATTTGAAGCTACTTAATGTTTGATTTGACTCAGTTCTGATGTAGATAAGCTCAGCTGCAATAGAAAGCAGCCTTCACAGGGTAGTACTGCAGCAACCGAGTGCAATGTGACTTTGTGGGTTATTTCTGCTCTCTTTATGAGTTCTGCACAGTCCAGAGTGGCCTTAAATTCATTAATAAACTGATTATTCAAATGATTTTGTTGTTCTGTCTCTTAAAACAAAGTTGAGCATGGGTCAGAAGCAAATCTGCATCCCAATACATACAGTACATGTCAAGTGCAAGCAAATACAAATGTGTGTGTGTATGTGTGTGTATATATATATATATTTCTAGTTGCATTTCTAAAATTTTCAAAATGTCGGAGATCTTGGAACATTAACGGACCATCTAATCTATCTATAAATGGCAGGAACGTCTGTGTGTTATGCGTATATCTCTCGAACCGTTAGTCCGATGGATTTCAAACTTGACAGGTGTCTTGCTACAGGCATGAGTACGTGCCTGTAGCACTTACTCATTGTTTGGATAAGAAATGCCAAATATATTGTCGGTAAAAGAAGCACACCGCTCTAACCGCTCTAGCCGCTGGCCACTCCCCCTCTCACACAGAGAGGGTCGAAGAAAGCAGCGGAGCTTTGGCAGCTAAAATGTAAAATACATCTCAGACCCACAAAAATGTGCAAAGTAGCACTACTTTGGACTGTCTTTGACTTTGAATAAACAAACGACAACTCCCGAATGGACGTTTCAGAATCCCACACGTGCATAGCACAAGCAGCTACAGACAAGAACTGGCAGACAGAGCATGATGCCACTTATAGGTGGCTACCTATCTAATAAAGCGAGACCTATTTGTATGTATGCCTGTCCGTGTTTGGGGGGAAGGTAACCTGCACATCACACGCAGACGCCACGTGCAGAACGCTTTACAACAGCGGGGGGGGGGGGGGTGTTACAGCCTTTGACTCTTTTCCTGCATTTATTATGTTTTTTTTAACTTTTTTTGTTGTTGTTTATGCTCGTTTGAGTCCATGACGCTAATGTCTGATTACTCCACATTGTCATTGTAATATTTTGTGATTACATTCTGAATCTGCCCCGTTCTCTGTCAGGTATATACAGTAGTATGTAGGCCTACAATGTCTTTCTCTGATGTAGACGTAGCCTACATTGTAAGTCAGTAGTAGGCTATAGGCTACAGTGGAGTTAGTGGTTTGGGGTCCTTCTGTAAGTAATTTTGGGGTACAATTTAGTTTTGAAGAATTCTACAAGCAGCAATACCACAGGCCAAGCAATCGCCCGTTCCAAACAGGCACATATTCGGGCTCTGTACTGGTATCTTTTAATGTAAGGACTTGCTTTCTACTCATCCACTTATTAAAAGCAATTTAGCGCCCAGCCACAAGAGGGCCATCATGATATAATATATTGGAGTTTCTATGTGCTGTTTACTGTCAAGTTTTTTTTTTTAAATAATGGACCCAAATTTAATTTATTTCAAAGGGATTTTGATGTGTTAATTTTGAACAAGCCATGCCATTGCCAGACACACTATATGTTGTCAAAATGTATTGTCTCATGACATAACATACTGTTAGTTCAAAGCACCAGTTTGCCTTAGTACACACTCACAGTATGAGGGGTGGAAGTAACAAAAATGAATTGATAAAAATGCATGTGAATTGAAAAAATAGATCAAGTGATTTGATTGATTTAAAACTGATTTGATTGAAATAGCCGTGATATGATCAAAACAGAGCCATGTTTCATAATTTTCTCTGACTTTAATTCATCATTCACAACAACAAAACAAATTGCCATTATGATTTAAGGAAAGTGGCCTCAAAGGTGGAAATAACAAAAAATAACAGTTGATTATCAAGGCAGCAATGTTTCAAATCAAATGTATTTCAAGTGTATCATGTTTTGTTACTTCCACTCATGGGGCCTTTTTCCTTCAATGATAAATGGCAAGTTTGTGTTGTGAATGATGAATTAAAGATATTGAAAATTATGAAACCCTGTTTTCATTATATCGTGACTGTTTCAATCAAATCATCTTTAAATTAATGAAACCACTCCATAATTTATCTCAATTTTTTTTAAATTCACATGCATTTTTATCTCCTCCATTTAAAAAAAAAAATCTGGTGCAAAATGAACCTAGGGGTTAATAACCGAAGCATTGAGAACTGTATACTAAACTGTGTACAGACAGTTTATTAAAAAGATTAGAAAGACCATACCGTTCACGTATACATGTGGGTGCCATCTTGGGAAAACAGTCATGACCAGTCGAACCACGAACGCCGTGCAACCAGTAACCAGTAACATAGCTCAAACACGGCATTTGCGTTCGACTGGTCGTGACTGTTTTCCCAAGATGGCGCCTGCCCTTTATAAACTATATTTTTAATAAACTGTCTGTACACTTACAAAGTTCTCAATGCTTCGGTTTACATGTAGGGACCCGCATTATGCTACCATGGAAATGTGGTGCTATTTTGAGCCTTGTTAGTGGTAAAGAATGAACGATTTCTTTTTACTTTACCCGTCCCCCGACGACTAGCGTTATAAGCTAATTAGCGGTTTGCGCTAAAACTGGTCACATTTAATTAGCATGAAAACATATCCCAGAGAACGGTTGACTCGGTACACGTGTTATTAACAACCATGGTTCATTTTGCACTGGATTTGTCCTTTAAGTGTTTTGTTGCCATTGGTAGCATCGGCACCCTTCTGTGTTCATAAATAAATCAAGCAAAGCAATGATCGGTACAACTGTTAAAAGTGAAAACAATTATTTCGCTCTTTTACATTTGTCTCTAATACCTGCCACTTTTCTTTGTTACCTAAAGGCTGTTTTTGAATTGTTTAGACAAATACTTTGACATCTTATTTTGAAAGCAGAGTCACCCGGGTAACTGCTATTTGTGTTTTTCAAGACACTGTATTCTGTAAATTCAGGCGAAGAAAGGTGATGTGGAATTACAGAGAAAAGCCATCTTGTCCATCTTACCTTACCCACGTAGAGTTCTGCAGAAATACCAGTAAACACCCCAAACAGAGGCTTTTTACTCTTCTGAGGAAACCACACATCCCACTTCGTCTCAATTTGTGGCTTAGATAGAGTGAAGGATTACCAACTCTAGATCCACACATAAGCCCCTGACTGAGAAAATGAAGCTTACCTTAATGTGGAAAGTTCTCAAAGCCTCAAATCACTTCTAACATTTGAGAGCGAATGGTGTTGAACTTGTGACAAAGACAGACTGTAGATCTCAGATTAAACAAAAGCAAAAAAATACAGATTTAAAATTTGACACTGTGAGCACACTCAGTAGAGTTCAGTGCGGTCAGCAGTGTTGATGTTTCAAGGCACCGTGTGCAGATTACTAGATGGTGGTGGAGTCAGATGCAGTTCATTAGTGTGTTAAACAAAAACAAACTGACGCACTGTGAAACAAACTTGTGGTTTTTGTAAGGGAAGAATAAAAAACAGTACCTCTGGCTTAAACCAGTAGTTGATTAATCGGTTGATTAAATCATTCCGCAACTCTCTTGAAAATCAAATCATGGTTTAAGTAATTTTTTTTAGCATAAATGATGGTTCCAGCATTTCCATGCCTCAAATACCTTTGGTTTTATACTGTTGGTAAAACAAAAGAAGACAAGTGAAGACATCACCTTTTGAGACTGGCATACTTTTTTAAAACAGTTTTCTAATGTTTTATGGACAAAACAATTAATTGAGAAAATAATCAGCAGATTAATCAATGATGAAAATAGTTGGTAACTGACAATACAGATGTAACTGTTATTAGTTTTTTCTTGGTGATATAACCCTGACAGGAGCCCAAAAACTTTTTTTTTGTCTAAGTTTATTATTAGATTTGACTGCCTCACCTTTGACTACGGTGGCTCTGATCAAAGCATGCTGTTTGGTAATAGAACTAATACACAGGACCAGTGTGTATGACTTAGGGGGATCTATTGGCAGAAAAAGTGTACATCATATTCATAATTTCCATTATGTGTAATCACCTGAAACTAAGAATTGTTGTGTTTTTGCTTAGAGTGAGCATTTCATCTACATAGGAGCATGCCATGTTGCACCGCCATGTTTCTACAGTAACGCAAAATGGACAAAACAAACACAGGCTCGTTTTAAAATTTCCCGAAGGCCACCGTAGGTTCTTCTATGCGTTTGGGAAGGGAGGGGTGAGGGGAGGGGAGGGGTATTCAGTTGGTTACAATCTGCAACCTCACCTGCTAGCTGCCACTACATCCTACACACTTAAAAAAAACATTAAAAATGTGTTATTTCAATAATGTAGATTTATTTAAAAATACATACACAGACTGATGGATACACAGTTGCTGATAGAGATCAGTATTTTTGGAAAATACCTAAATCAAGGAAGGATGACCTGTACAAAATCTCAAGTGAGTCAGACTTGTACCTACCTATAGATGATAGACTTTCAAATTTTGTTGGGTTGCTTGGAGTTGATTTGTGCACATGCTGTCTACATTTGGTTGCAACAAGAGTTTTAACTGTTAAATAAAAAACTGACTGTTATGAACTAAGTTTGGGGAAGATCGGATGAAATTTGTCATTTTGCCACAAAATCAAAATGATGAAAATCTGTTTACAAATCTGAACCAAAGAATTCAGGACAAACGTATTTTGCTTCCACACCTCACAGTTCAGGAGTTAAGGACTAAAGTCTAAAGTAGCCCACTTTCTAAATTACAGTCCAGCTTTGGTTCGATCACTGAAAACTGTCTTTGCCCATGACCCAACCTTCCACCAAGTTTAACTGAAATTTTTTAGTTATCCAGTTAACTAACAAACAAGACTGAAAATCTTCCAGTAATTGAGGCATTTAGCAATAACACCATATTGTCATTGTTCAGTCAATGGGGGTTGAAATGTGGTCATCAGTCTGAGACTTTCTTGACCCATAAAAGAAGCATGTAACTCATAAGTTCATCCATAGAAGTCACTAATATTGGAGCTAATGAAAACCAGTAAACCAGAATTATATTAAGTAACGTTTATTTATGAAGCACTTTTCACAGATAAATCACAGAGTGCTTTACTGGGGCATAAAAACAACAGCCTACAAACATACATAATAAAAACACAATACACAATTAAAATTACATATTACACAAAGTGCAGACATTTCAACCAAACACCCATCCAAATAGGTAGCCATAGGTCTTTATCTGATTTTTAAAAGAATCCACAGAAAGAGCAGAGCGTTAGGGTGGTGGCAGAGAAGTCCAAATCTTAAGTGCTACGGAATCAAAAGATCGATCACCATGGGCCCTAACCCGGGTGCGTGGGACAGACATTTAACTTAACATAGTAGACCAAGAGAGTACTTCAGCCACATATGCACCTGCCTGACCGTGTAATGGCCTACTGTATAAGAGTGAGAGTTTTATACTGAACCCTGTATGCAACAGGGAGCCAGTGAAGAGACTTAAGAACAGGGCTAATGTGAGACCGTCTATTTGACCTAGTGAGTAGCCTTGTAACAGCATTCTGGATTTAGCCCACTGAAGGCGATCAAGAGCAGACATACCCTACTAAATGAGAAGAAAAATTCATTACAGTCAATGCGAGATAAGATGAAAGCATGTATAAGCAGATTTCAGTTTGCTTATATTTCTTAAGTGGAAAAAACAAGATCTGTTCAGCTGCTTTACGTCTGTGTCAAACAACGAAGATTGATCAAATATTACCCCTAAATTACACAGCTTGGAATGGACAGTAGAGGAATACATTGCATGATCATGGGGACAACCTTTTCTGGAGCAACAACCAGCCCCATTAGCATTAAGTTGTATTATACTTTGCTTGTTGTATGCTACTGGGCTGGCCCATCTTGTCTGATTCTGATTTTAGTTTCTGCTTTTGTTTATAACCATCAACTATAGTGTGTTCTTCTTTTCATTACTTGCTCAGATTTTCTGATTATTAAAACAGATCAAGCTAATCTAATGAAACACGGTGTATTAAATATGAGCATAAAGCATCCCAAAGAAACAAAATCTATCTCTGCAATTGAGATTTCAAAATGTATTATATACATAAACATGCATGTAATGTATGACCCATGTTCACAGTCATATGCATTCAGATGCTGAAAGACATTCACAGATGGCTGTTCGTGCCTGCAGATATTTCTTTCTTGGCAATTAAATGAGCTATCAATCAACATGGCTGAAAAAAACATGTTACAGCACAACCAAAGCATTCAAGATGTCCTCTTATTACCACTTCAAACTCCCATAGGCATACTGTATTTCTAAGTTTGTAACAGGTTTCAAATCCATTTTATGTGTGCGTAAAAACAGGTGCCCACTGTAAATTATCTCAGTTGACTCTTTAGCTCAGTGAAATGTGTTTTACATGCTCTTTTAAGAAGATACCAAAAGTTAGGTGACCCTGAACTAACCATTTAACCAGCACATGCAATCCTTTTTAAGGAGATAAAGTCCTCAAACTCTTATTCTTACTTGCTATTAAACTTGATGTCATTGAACTCGACTATCTTCCCATCACGAGTCACCACCTCCTTCTGCTCCCATGTTTCAACCTCCCCATTTTTCTCCTCAAAGTGCCGAATCACCACCCTCCCTGTTGTGGGCAGGTTGCAGGGCAGATCCTTGGCAGCCTCTTGGTACAACTTCATCTTCATGAAGTCTTGCGTGAGCTCGGTTCTGCCTGCTGGGACCAGAGCCTGGTGTTTGTTTATGTCCTCTGTCCTCTGAGGCGAAGGAGAGACGTGCATTACAGCTTGTGGATTCAAAGCTTTGAAGTCTGGTTTGGGTGAACGCTCCCATTTCAGCGGCGATGGAGCCTTTTTTATTGGCAATGGGTCCCTGTCAAACGGCGATGGAGCCTTTTTTATTGGCAATGGGTCCCTGTCAAACGGCGATGGAGCCTTTTTTATTGGCAAGGGGTCCCTGTCAAACGGCGATGGAGCCTTTTTTATTGGCAATGGGTCCCTGTCAAACGGCAATGGAGCCTTTTTCATTGGCAATGGGTCCCTGTCAAATGGCGATGGAGCCTTTTTTATTGGCAATGGGTCCCTGTCAAACGGCGATGGAGCCTTTTTTATTGGCAATGGGTCCCTGTTAAACGGGGACGGAGGCCTGTTCATTGGCGATGGATTTCTGTTCTCTGGAGATGGATCTCTATTCACAGGTGACGGAGAGAGGTTTCTGACTCTAATTTGAGGTGCAGGTGGCTTAAGGTGATCTTTTTGAACGGGTGCACTGGGGACGATGCCTGCACTTCCGGCCTTTCGTATCTCACTTATGACCCCACCCATGGAGGCCCTCAGAGTAGGGTCAGTCTCCACCATCCTACACACGGCATGGCAGTACGGCTGATCCAGCAGGGTCTCCTTGATCTTGGCGGGGCAGACAGTGGGCGTGTACAGGCGAACCCGAGCACAGAGCTCAGCGATGATCTTACCCATGGCCCACACATCTGAGCGCTGGTCCCTCTGCCCACGCTCCTGCAGCACCTCGGGGGCTGAGTAGGCCTCGTTCCCCATGTTAACAGCAGAGTTGAGACCATATCGGAAGAACTTGGCCAGTCCTAGGTCAATGATGACAGCTCTGTTTGTGTTATGTTCCACCTGGAAGACAAATTATGTTTAATTTGTTTGAATTTTTTTCTCACAAAATTACAAAACAATTTTAAAAGTGGCTCAAGGTACAACAAGGCGGTCTAAACTCTATTTTCCTTGTTTGTCTGCAGTAATCAGGTGCCAAAACAGACCTTCATGGCACAATGTAACTAGTTAATTAGTACATCCTTTTTGACGGCACAATGTAGTTCGTTATTCATAAGGAACTACTTTTTATACGAGTTGCCTTATGAGAGCTGGCAAGATATCAATTTTGCGAACAGAAGTGATTCTTAATTTTGTTAACCTCAGAGAGTAACCATCAGGTTAAAACTTGTCATATTTCTTGCTACAACCTTATTAACAACCTTGAGACAGAGAGGCAAGGTTTTCTTTATGAACCACTGTTTGTAGAGCTCTTTACCATAAATAAATATGTGTCTGTAACACTTTTGACACTTTTGACATGAAGCCCTGGTGCAGTATGCTGACTCACCATGATGTTTTCAGGCTTGAGGTCTTGATGGACAACATCTTTGGAGTGGAGGTGAAGCAGCCCTTCACACATGCCGATGATGATAGTGCCCTTAATAGACGGAGTCAGCTGTAGAGATGAAAATTTTAGATCAAGTTTAACTGGACTGGCATAGTATTACAGACATTATATTCCAACTTCCTCATGTTGAGTTGTACGCCCTTTTCCTTCAGGCCTGAATGAAACTGCTTTGCCAAGTAAACAAGGTGTGATGTGAACTACAAACTCACATTTCGATTTTTCGACATTTCAGTCCTAAAATTCAACCAATGCACACTACAAGAACAGGACATGTCCCAAATGCCTATAGTGACCTGCCATACTTTATTCAAACCATGCAGAAATTGGAACCATGTAATGTTGTCCTGGCTTTACACAGTTTCATAAAAATAAAATGTGGTTTCACTATTTTTTGTATTCCAGGCACTACTATCCTGATGTGCTATATTTAATTTCACCTTGAATCATGTGCCTTTTGTCATGACAACTTTACCTGTATTTTAGACTTTGATGTTTTGAAGATGGTGGTCTCTAAGTCCTCGCCGAAGATAAACTCTAGAGGAATAATCCATTTTCCGTCTCGGAGATTTATGTTGCCCAGAAGCTTCACTATGTTGGGATGATTTGCCTTGCTGCAGACAAGCCGTAACAAGTCAGGGAAAAAAAGAGATATTGAGAAATTAATCAGCATAAATTAAACAAAAACAAAGTATTTTTTTTGGCTGAAAGATTGGAAACCATCTTTTCCTAAAATTGACATTACCATTGAAAACCATGCAACTCCGATTTTGTTCAATTCCATGTTTTTACGTAATCTTATCACCACATAACTGAAATAATGGTGATTTTACACCTGTGTTTATTCTTCTGACATTTTGTTTTACCTTACAGCATTTTAAGAAATCTCCTCAGCCATTTAAAATCTGTAAACATTAACAAAACCACTTGTACTTACTTGTACACTTCACACTCCCTCTCCAGGTCCTTCTTACTGATGAGATTATGGGGGACCTTCTTTACAGCAGCCCAGGTATCGTTGTACTTCTCCTTGTACACCTTCCCAAAACAGCCCTGTGCGATAGTGCTGGTGGAGTACGCCATGAGGGCCACGTTGGGACAGCTGGAGAAACATGTTGAAGGTCAGAGTAAACAATGTACTTATAGGGGTAGACTAAACAGCAGAAAAACCTTATTTCCTGCACTAAATGCCAGTTTGGTGAAGACCATCATTTTGATTTATTGTGAGTGAATGTCAGAAATATTGATTCAGCATTTTCTATGCTGTTGTAAGATACGGTAAGATAAGAAGATAAGAAGATAAGATTGACTTGATGAATCCCTGGGGAAATTCCCTTGTTACAGCTGTTTGTCAATGCAGGATTGATGTAATTCGTAAATGTTCCTGTGAAGTTTGGGACTTTCCTCTCAGTCACTTAATTCTTAAGTGTGACTGTGGTGCAAGAGCAAGTTAGACAGGAGCTACGATTATGATTATGGTTACAAAGGGAACGAAACAGGTGACTCATGTTAAGCTAAATTCCAATCATCAGTGTGCATCAGCTATATTTTTTAGATTATTTAGAGCACTAACAGACTCAATCAAAACAGTCTCCAATGGTGTCAACTTTATGCTACTTTATACTCCAACTCTACTACATTATAGGGGTTCATATATATATATATATATATATATACGTATATACTTTTATTTGAGATTTATTTATTTGAGAGCTAGTTTCTTTGAAGATAAATGTTTAAATATAAGTGATGAGTAGCTAATAGAATATACATTGTTAAAGATTAAACTTTACTATATTACTATACTTATTACTATATATATATATATATACTATATTAAACTATACTAACGGTATAGTATGTAGAAAGAAGTTATAATTAGCTTCTTTGACAAGCTTAAATATTAAATGCCTCATACACGCAAATGCATCCGTGTTGATAATCTAATACTATGATATAACTGACAGGAGCCATTTGGACGCCTAATGAGTACTTTTGATACTTTGCGTATATGTTGCTGCTAATACTTCTGTACTTAAGTAAAACTTTAAATGCAGGACTTTTATTTGTTGTGGAGTATTTTTTAGTTCAAGGTATTGCGATTCTACTTAAGTGAAAGAAGACTGAATACTTACATCACAGTCTTGGTGAAATCATGAAATCAACATCAAACATTATGAGTCACCAATTTTCTAATTAAACACAGATCCACTGCGTTTGATTGTCAAGTGTTTCTACTTGCAGGCCTATCTCTAATCCAAGCTTCTTTTCATCATGAATTAACCTGCCAACAGTATGTATATGATATATCAAATAAGCATTCTCAGGAAGGGAGGGTCACCTCTGTTGAGTAAGACTGATCCTATGTTGCTTTCCAAAGAAATAAAAAAGTGTCACTGCCTGATATTCCTACTGAATTGTCATTTAGTTTCACTTTGACGTTGAATCAATATTTTTGTATCGCTAAACAAATTAGAGATACAGTGTGGGCAGTGGTTTAAAAAAAAGTGGTTTATCCTGAAGTCACCTACAAAAACACTAAAGATAAATAAATGATGCATACAGTAAATGAACCATAACTGAGCATGTTGTGTAAATTACAGTTCCCCTGCGCTGATTTAAACAGACATTGTTTATAATTTTGAGAAGCCTTTTTTATACAGTCCATGACTTTAATAGAAGAGTGGCCTCAAGTCGGCATTATGCAGCATGTTTTGTACATAATTTAAATTGTATAACAGGGAGATTAAAAAAAAGCTGACAAACTGGTAAGTACAGAAGAGAAAACAGTTTGTCTTTGCATTAGCTGAAGCACAAATTTGGCAGCACAAAAATACATGCCCTGTTATGTTTAAGGTCCAGCCAATAGCTTAAGAAGTCATCGTTCAGAAATTAATATTTGCAAAGGACAGACTGAGGGTGACTGAGACTGAGAAAAAAAGTACAATAACTAGTAAACACATGAAAGGCTCATCCGTAAGTAAGTATGCCTACATTCTGTTCAATAAAGGCATTTTTGCTACAACAACAGTAAAACTGAAAGTGCTATAAAAGGTTATTAATTAATACAAATGTTCAAAGTAGATTAATCTATAATGTCCTATGTTTTCCCACAGAAAAGTGCCTACCTTTTAGCTGTAGAGGGAAAGCAGCTGCGTCAGGTCGGAACATGACTTGTTGAGTCTCTTTATACCTGTGCCACGCCTTCTTGGCCTTCAGCAAAACAGACACGCCTAGGTGTTGCAGGTCAGGAATGAGGAACACAGCATGAACTAAAACGACAACAATTAACATATAGGGATGTGACTGCGTGGACGGTGTGGATGAGGATGATGCGGGGGCATCCCCACGCCGATGACCAGGAGCAAAATACAGGAGCAACATCTATAATACAATCAAATATAAATGAGTTGCGCTGATACCAGTGGTGGAAGAAGTATTCAGATCCTTTACTTAAGTAAAAGTACTAATGCAACACTGAAAAAAAACTCTGTTAAAAGTAAAAGTCCTTCAGTGAAAATGTTACTTATGTAAAAGTATGTAAGTATCATCAGGGAAATTTACTTAAAGTATTACAAGTAAAAGTACTCGAAGCAGAAAAATCCTCACAATTTAAAAACCGGAAATGATTATCACCGTTCTGTCAATCAACTAAGTTATTTATTATCCGGTTAATCATTTCAGCTGTACTTGTAGGCCTGTATATTGTTGCGTAGTTAAATTTTTAATGAAACATTGTATTTTATAAACTACATGTTTTGTTATTGCATTACATTACATTACATTTAGCTGACGCTTTTGTCCAAAAATGACTTACAATTGCTATATATGTCAGAGGTCGGACGCCTCAGAAGTAACTATGGGTTAAGTGTCTTGCTCAGGGACACATTGGTTGACGTATCGCAGTGGGAATCGAACCCAGGACTCTCACACCAAAGGCATGTGTCATAATTTGTAAAGTAAATAGTAACTAAAGCTGTCAGTACCTCATATTTGTACTTAAGTACAGTACTTGAGTCAATATACTTTGTTACATTCCACCACTGCCTGATACAGTGTTAAGTTAGACTGTATGTGAGAGCCATGGACGGATTAATTCAAAGAAAGGGTCCATGGGCACAGACCAGGCCTCACAAGAGCCTCACAACTTAATAATTTAAATTTAAGAGCTCTAAACCGGAAATATCGGGCTCGGCGAGTGGAGGTCTCTAGTGCGCCTGCTCTGTGGGCCGCACAGTGGGGAAGCAGTGTGGATCATGCAGGTCATTTTACACGTGGTTTTGGCTCCACGATGGCTTCATGCATCACTGAGCAACTTTCATAGAAATGACCAGGGCTCCACCTCGAACACTATATCCAGTTCTTATAATGGCACAGATTCTTAAAAAGCCCCCTTCTCCCATGATGAGCACTTACCTCTCATGTGTCGTTCATAGTCGTTTTGCACCAGGATGGTAATGACCGTCCATGTCTGGTTAATACTAAAATATCTTAACAAGAGACTGTCCTCCCAAGAAGAACGACAGCATCATTCGTTTCAGCAAATGCCTCCAAAACGACCTGTTTCTGTTGAAGTTACAAAGCCCTCTAGTGGCCGTAATAATTATGGTGAGCAAAGGAAGAAGTCAGCTGACATTGTTAACCATGTTAACGGTTTATTGGATGTATTGACATGAAATGTTTCACATTTAAACATTCCTGGTACCCAGATGATGAATCTTAGTGACTTTAATAATCCCTCTGAGTTTTCTTTCAGCTTTAGGATAAATTGTAATAACTTTAACCCTTAACTTTTTAATCTAGCACTATTGTCAGATACCAAGTATACTTTGTGCATTAAATGCCTGTATTAGAGAGACACAGAGAGATGGCAGGATAAGAGGGGAGCAAGAGATTGACATGCAACAAAGATCCATGGATAGAGGACGTTGTGGTTCATGGTCGGTGCTTTAACCCCTATGCCTGCTTTTGACTGTGCCCTATGACTTTTCAACAATAATTATTTATAGTCACTTCAAACATAGGCTCTTGGCCCCTGGGTCTGATTGGTCTGTGCAGTAATACGCCCATGTTCAGAGCAAAGAAATTGGTTTGTATTTATTCAGATTATTAGTTCCACACCCAGTTCCACTAAAACAAGCTGTATGCACAAACTGTGAATGCTACTGTGAGTACTAATACTGCGACCGGCAGCAATATTGCTCTCTTATCTTGTTTCCAGATATGACATTTCACCGAGGGGCGGTGAAGAGAATCTTGTTCAAAAGCTGCAGTTTCATCACATCAAAAAGCTGGACAGACAGTGAAAAGTACTTAAAGTACTTAAATACCATATTTGATATAAATTCCCCTCAAGTCTAGACAGTTCTTGTTATCCATAATCTTTTATTTTTTCTGACATTTTCACATATATGCTTGGCAATAATATTGTACAAGGTTGGTTTTATCATGTCATATCTAGTCTAGTTTTAGTTTCACTTATGTGATTAAATAAGCAATTGCACATTGGGATCTTAAAATAGTTTAAATGAATATACGTGTGAGGTTTTGTGCTTTTAAACAAAATGTAATCAAGATTGATCAAGGTTGAGTAAAGACTTGATGGCATCCCAAATATGAAAGCAAACTGTATTCGTAACGTAACAGTCTGTATTGTGCAACTGCTTGTTTAATCATTTATGAGACTTTTTGGGTTTAGGATTGCATTACAGTGACTTGGAATCAGCCCTTTTCATAACCTTTTCTTTTGACTTTTTTATTATTCATTTGTGTTTTTATTTGACCTCTGTATTTTTTAAATCTTAGTTTCGGCTCTGCATAATGACATGACCTTAGTAATTTTCCATGGTTGACTCTGCAGTTGTACAAGACCTATTAATAGAAGCAATTTCAGAGACAGTTTTGATGATTCAACGGTAGGCCTAAGTTCTGCTGACTGTGGTGACAATCTCCTGGTTATGAAAGAAGACATGCACATGCAGAGAAAACCACGAAACAAAAATGAAGTAGGCCAGGACAGTGCAGACAGAGGGAAAAAGAGGAAGCTTGGGGTTTGTTATGTAGCATTGCTAAAGTTTGATTCACTTGGTGTTTCTTCAGCGCAATTAGGGACATGGTTGGGTTAAAACTACAATAGAAATGTGTACAAATGCTTAAGGTTAGGTTCACATGTGTATTTAGAGTAGTCTGCTTGTGGTCACCCAGGTATAAACTTTTTCATTTTAGCATCTGGTTTGTTGCACAACATGAAACGTTTATCTGTTACTACATGTGTTGTTGGTGGTTGTTACAAACAAAAAGCTGTAATTTGTAAAAATCCACTGTAAGCTTAGTAACTAGAGTCCCTCAAAACAAAACAATTCTGTCTGTAAGTAAAAATACTGAATCATTGGTGAGCTAATATGGTAGGGTTAAAGAAACAAATAACTCTTCCCATACTTAATCCCGCTATCAAACTGGATCGGCTTGAGTGGACTTAAAATTAAGTCCACTCAAATTAAAGGGTTCAATCCACCAGATGGGGATATTGTATTATAGTTAGTTAATATATTCATAGCAAGTATGTCATAAAGCTGTTTCATTCATTGATGATTCATTTCCTGATTTTGGCCACTTTCTAGTGAGACAGCTCCCCAGCCACATTTCTTCTGTGCTGCTATTTCGACTAAAATGACACACCCAACGGACTTTTCTTGCCATCCTCTGCCAAAAAGTAAGTTAGTTTATTTAAATGATATCATCTGATTGCTTTAGGCGGGAAGTAGAAACGCTTTTTACTGTGCTCATCTTTAAGGGCCTGCTGCATGTTTCATTCATTCTAGAACTAAACTCAACTTTTGATCAAATTGCAGGTTTTGTTAACTCCATTGACCAAATCTATTATTTAGTTCATATTTTAAAACTGTGCTAGTAACTAACTAACAGTAATATAAACAACATGAGAACTGTGTGTTGCTGTATGTTGCAATTACATTCCTTTACAGGTTACAGTGTGGCAGTTATGTGGTGTTATCTTACTATCTTACTATCATTATCGTGCGTTTTTTTGGTAATTGAATCTAATCAGTGTGAAAGACAAAAACTAACAAACTGAATGTTTTGTATACAACTGTTATTAGTAGTTTAACTGATTTTTATGTTTGACACTTGAAGGTGGCCAGACCCAACACACCCAGGAGAGCGGGTATGTTTATTTTATTTTCTTGTTTGGATGAATCTAAATGTCATGTAATGCATCATTGCTTAGCCAGTGAAGGCTGGAGTCATTTTAATGATACTGTATTTGTTTCTAAGAATGCTAAATCTTGGTAATTTATTTGTAATAAAACAGCGATGCTGGCCTCTCCTCCAACATGAAGCACAAGTTCAGTGATCATTACAACGAACGTGCTTTGCCTGTGGCAGATGAAGACATCTTTGGAAAACCCACTCCTAATGAAGAAGTAGGCCTAGACATTGTTACGGCGAAAGCAAAGATCTGGTCACACCCTAATAATGCTGGTCCTAAGGCAGAGGGACACCCTGTGTCTGCTGAGGGAGGGTTCTCAAAACCGTCTTCAAAGAACAGCCCACAAGAGGGAACGGTTTTACCCGGAACAACAGCCATTACAGAGGGGCAGCAAGATACAGAGGTAGCAGGAGAAGAAAGCTGTAAGATGGACAACCCAAAAGGTCCACCACTGGTTCCTGGAAAAGGGAGAAACCACCACAGGAAAAGGTCTGCTGGGAAGTACTGGAAAAGTAATTACATTTTAATTAATACATTTCATTTTAATATTTTCACTGATACATTTCTTGAACATATCACATTTTTCTCATTTTAATTATTAATAATAATATATACATTTATACAGTATTATTTAAGTTATATACACTTAGTGGCCACTTTATTAGGTAAACCTATTTTATGTCCTATTTACCTGAGGGTGGCAGACCATTAGAAACACCTCTCAATGTAATGCAGTCCAGTAAAAAACATCACTATATGCCCACAATACTAAAAACATATAACTAAATTAACACCTCAATGGCAGTGTAAAAAAAAGCATGATGGAAGTAGACTTTATGGCAGAACAGTTGTATTGGATGGCATCAGATTGTGCAAGTGTGTCCCTAATAAAGTGGCCACTGAGTGTATAATTGATCATGTTTTTCATGTGTCTCAGTTATAATATGCAAAAATCAATACTATCTTGGAGTGAATCATTTTTAATTAGTTATTATCTTCTGTATTTTCAGTGTACCTTTTATGTTGGTGGTCGTTACATGTTCCTGTCTCCAACGGCTTTTCTGGTATGTTGTATGTGCAGTGCATCTCTGCATTTTTTTCAATATTTAGGTTTAATTGCCTTGAATAGGAGCTAATAATTACTTTTTATAATGTAGATACTGTGAACACTTTTTTTTTTTTAGCAATGATGCACAGTATTTTTCAACTGCTTGGTATTGTGCTTACTGTATATTATCTGCCATAATGTGCTCAACTTGCAGCAGACCGCAAGGGTAAGTTAAAAGTCCAATATGTAATACTGATACCTAGCGTTTAAAATAGTTATTGCAGTCCAACTTCAAAATACTGGACAGAGTCGTCTTCCCCACCCCCTCCTCCCAAGACTCAAAGTTTACAGAGGTTTCCAGGTTGAGAACACAGCATCAATGTTGCTAGACGCTAGTCTTACATAGCCAGACATTACTCCACAACAGGCTAACGGCTAACGTTACACATTGTAATCAGCTGTGGCCCGCTTGCCTGGTCCTCTGGTAACGTTAGCAGTTAGCAGGGTTAGCATGGCGGCGTTAGCCAGGACCAGTTGGGATCACTTTACTCGCTGTGTCTCAATTGTTTTTGCGAGTAACTAACCTGAGTACTCAAGTATATAATTCAATGTGAGTACATGAATGTTGAAATGACTGAAAATGCCCATCCCTAGTAGCCGTGATAAATTGGCCTGAAGCTAATGCTTACCTGTTCAGGAGGAAATTAGCTAACTCTGTGTCCTTGGGCTCTAACCTCTCTCCATTTTCAAATAAATCTCCAATATTCACCTTACGTCTCTGGTCATGCAACTGTTAGAAACATGCTGAAGTTTTTTAGGTCTGGTAGACTCTATCTCCATTGATCCCGTTTTTTGTTTGCTGCTCCATGGCAGTACTAGCTACAGCTGTCACGCGCTGGGTTTGCGTTTTTACAGAACATCTGGCATCCCGCCCGGCTGTGAGAATGGGCAGTTGATAATAACACACAGGCCAAAACACAAACAGAAATTTCGTCACGGAACGGAAATTTCAAAGGAGAAAATACTGGCTTTAGCATTGTTGTCAGAAAACATAGTATTTCAGCTTAGCATGTTACCTTAATATCTGATGACATATTGTGGTAATTTTTGGATTTAATACAGTAAATTAGAGATGCACCGATTACAACTTTCTAGGCCGATTCCGATTTCCGATTTTCTTTGAGTTAGGCCAGCTGATACCGATTTTAGCCGATTCCGATTTCATTTTTTCTAACCACTTTACAGCACACACAAATATTTATTTTTTCTTTAATAGAAAATGTTACATTTTGCATAGAACATAGAACATTTTTTAAATAGATAATTGATCGCTATAAAATACAACTATATAAATTACTCCTGGTGTGGGAAATTAACACACATCTAAAGTGCAATGTTACGGAAGAACCATTTCCTTCTTTTCACATCAATATCCAACTAAACAAATGTGATATATTTAGCAAACTAAACTTCTGTATGTATGAAAACAGGGAAAACAGGTAATGGCAATAAAATATAAAAATAACAAATAAAAATAAAATAAATATAGCAATTATAATTAATTATATATATAATATAAATATAATTAATGCAGTATAAAGATATTCCTCAAAACACACACACAGGCCTGTTTGAACGTCAATAGTAACGTTACCTGAAATCAGCGTGTAGTTCCTTTTTTAGCAAGTTTGCTTTATGTGTCATTGTGCATAAATGTGAACACTACCGTTGCTGTTAACAGGCTTATCTGCTAACGTTAGCTACCGGTGTTCTGACGATCTATGCTGCCTTGTCGAAAAATGCTACCGTAGCGCAAATCGATAGTAGAGTCTATCGAGTTGCACTGCCCTATCGAAATGTGCTTCCTTATGTGTTTCCATTTCCAATTGTGCAGGCAGGATGAATCTGAATCCCATAGAGGTATAACTTTAACAGTATTGACAGCTTATGTTTATTTGAGAATATTTTGATACTCTATTATATCTTTATTGAATATTTCAGTGGTAGCGTATTCTGATAGACAAATATACCCTATCAAATAATGCTCCCCCAACAGAATCATTATATCTTGCACCACTACTCACTCCATGTGCACTGTCAGGAGATAAGGAGCATATTTTGATATTCTATTAAAACATTTATTATTACCACAAATACAGTACAATGTGTTATTTCTATAACGTAAATGTAACAGTATCGACCGCATGTCCGACCGCAAGGTTGCATAGATTTATGGGCGGGGAATCAGACCACGCTTGTGGGTCGTGCGCATGCGCAGAACCGCTAAGTAGCACATCTCGATAGGTAGCATAGATCGACAGAACACCGGCGGTTACCTCGGAATAATGATTTACAGACAGATGATTTAACGTCACCGCTCATTTTACACACAGTTTAACAACAAAACTAAACTCTTTAAAGATTACTATGTTTTTAATGTTGGTTTTAAGCGGTATGTACCCCCACTAACCTGGAAAGCGTTTTAAACAGTATCGTTAATACAGCGTGTCGGAGGAATACAGCGTCTCTTGTTTACAGCGTCTCCTACAGCGGCCAGCGGGCCGGGAGCGTCAATCGGTGCGTCTCTACAGCAAATATATTACATATTGCACCTTTAAGAAGACATTGTGTGAACCTGTTGATTAAACCAGGTACTTTAATATGTCAAATAATAAACCAGCAAACATTTAAGCACATCCGTTACTCATCAATGTTTTTCTCTGTTTTGACCACAGTTAAGTGCTTTACGTGCATGGACAAGGACAGATGCCTCAAGTTGATGACCATATATGACAGTGATCACGACATTATTCTGTACCAAGGAGACCTCAATCAAATGTTTTCAGGATGCTCTGTAATCTCTCTAACTGGTCCTAAGAGCTGTGATGTGTGCATTCACCAATTCAGAATCATCATCCTCTGCCCAGAGGATGTTGGAAAATTAGACGTGGAAGCTAGTAATGGGCAACAGATTATCAACATCTCTTCAGTCTGTACGTATTACATGATTGTATTGAACAAAAATCTCTGTTGTTTTTTTGGGAATTTGATGGTCAAAGGATGTCAAGACATCTAGGTTAAAACTGAGATCACTTTGGTTGAAAAGAGATTATGATGAGATTTTGGGTTGTGCAGCCACTTCAAACTACACAAATAAAGAGATGTAGTCAATGGAATGATGTTAAAACAACCATTATCAGGGTTTTCTGTCAGGAAATTGTTTAGTCTGTGTGGTTAGCCATCTACACCTTGGGTTGCATCTTATCTCATGATCAGTTTAGTTAGCACGTAGCGGCTAAAATAATAGTCACAGTCACGAAATATATCTCAATATCTCTGTGAAAAGGTACCTCTGCTCTTTTCCCATAAACGTTAGTCATTTTTTCTTTTGCTCAACTTTTTTAATGTCTACAATGTTGATCTTTAAAGTAGCTCACCTCCTGCCAGATTATACCCTCGATTTCCAGTTTATTAGGTACAACTAGCTAAAACTAATGCAGTCTAATACAACACTCCTGCAGTAAACCCTTAATGGATGTTATAATGTTCAGCTTTTGTTGAGACAGTCTTACCTGTTATATTCTTCATGAAGGTAGGTTGTTACCTTTACTTATAGCTTATGTTACCTATATAATCTGGCTGTTATACAGAATGTGACCAACATGTATTTTACTTTTTAAATTATAGAAGTTTGGTCTTTTTTAAACTTGTAAAACACCAAATCAATGCTTACTGTGTGTATGCCACCAAGTATCTGCTCTTTGCTTAGGTGAGAATAGGCTTCAATGATGCTTTAAATGTGCATTAGGTCAGAGTGGTAATGCTTTCTGATATAAGTATATGTAAGACAAGTGGAGGTGGATAAGCAGGGATGATGGCAAACTATCATTTACTGTACACATGCACCAAACTCTTACTGTTTAGGGGAGACCACGGACAGTTGTAACACCTTGAATTCTGCCAATCAGAAACAAGTTAGAGTGATTACACCATAGATTACACTCACTCTGCACATCCTCAGTGAGACTGTATTCTTGCTTACAAAAAGGAACAAAACTCCCAGAGAACTTTTGTTTAGGTAAAAATGTACCTTTTTCTGTCTATGTACACTGCGGGCGGCAGTAACAGTGGATTGCCGGTATTTAGTATTTTGCAACCTGTAGATATTTAATAAACCACTTAAACACATTGTTTCAGTAGCACAGTGTAGTTTATAATATAGGAAATTGGCTATTTCAGTCTAAATGGTTTTTTTTATTTACTGGGAAAATCGCAAAAAAGTTTTACAACTGTTCCTGGTCTCCTATTATACTGGATATACATGTAGAACTGCAACCCTTAGTCTGTCATCATGAAATCATACAATTTCACTGTTTTTATTAAAAATTAAACGTATTAATGCATTAAAACATGATCAAGTTAATCAGTGGGTTTTGCGGAGTTCTTGATGCTATTTTATTATTTCCTTCTTCTTGTTTAGGTGATCTGCATCAGACTCTTGGCCGTACACCTGATGGATTCATTGTTAGCGGTGGTAAGCATTTGACCCAAGCACTAATACTGTTATTGATTAACTGCATGACTTGATATGAAAAAAGTGAAACGTGACTGTATTATTTAGACCAATTTTGCAACCTGTACATATTTAATAAAACCACTTATATACACTGTTTCAGTAGCTGACACATTGCAGTTTATAATATAGGACATTGGCTATTTCAGTCTAAATGTTTTTAGATTTATTGAGAAAATCTCTGTTCTCTAATTCATTATTTCTTCCGCCTTCTTTAGGTGATCAGACTCCTGGTCGTGCACGCTATGGATTAATTGTTAACGGTGGTAAGTGTTTAACACAAGATGTCCATTTAATGCTGTCATTGATGAACTGACATTAGAAAGATTTAGTTTTGTCTTGATCCTACATGACAGTTATGTGATGTCATTTTGCAGCCCTGTTTTTGGCCACGGTGGAAATGCTGGTGGTCTACAGTGTAAGTGTGACTCAATATGTTCACTGATCACACAACTTGTTGAAACGAGAAACAGAACTATCTCAATTCAGGTTTCTGCATGAGTCACTATAGTGATTATATTTTAGGTCTTACATGTTGCAGATTAAATCTATTTTACGTTTTGGTCACATTTCCCTTTTTTAAATCAGTTTTTTATTATTTCCTTTTAGCTCTGGCAGAAAAAAGAGGTATATGGTAGAGTGATTATTGAAAAATAAATTGAATATGACCATTTATTTAATGAGCTGCATTTATCATTATTATTTCATAATTAAACAATTTCAGTACAAAATCCTCCCTACTTAGCCTAAACAGGGTTTATTTCACTCAAACTTAAATCTGTGTTGATGTAAAATATTATTTTAAAAAATAAATTCCAAAAAATTCAAGAAACGCTCCCTAGTGGACTGTGAATATTTATCTCACCAGGTATACACGTGACACTCAGAGCATGTTTCTTTCTCTTTTTTTCTAGGACTGAAAGTGGCCGGGCCATTCTCTCACCGAGCGAAATTATTGGCTTCTAAAAACATAGCTTTAGCTGCCATAGCCTTTAGAAAATAGCTGTGTAGGGCTGCAACTCATCATTGTTTTTATTATGATTCATTTTTTCATTATTTTCTTGATTAATCAATTACAAAATTATGTAATCAAATTGCTTTTGTAAGGACATGCTTATTTGACAAATCAGCTTTCAGCTCTACTTGATAACTAATGACAAAAATGGCCAAATGCATATATATAACTGCTGTCTTCATTAAAAATTGCTTTAAACAACATTTAAAAAAAACATTTTTATCATTATTAACACAGCCACTGAACCAATATAACGTTTTTAGTGAATAATCAATGCTGGAAGAAGAAGTACTAAGGCCTGTAACCTGAGTAAAAGTAGCTAAACTTGTCATGGATTCACGTTTTCTGAACTTGACCAGATATGCCTAAAATACCAAATGTAAAAGTAGGCTACTCAAGAATGGCCCATTTCTGAATAGTATGTGATCACTATCATTGATGCATTAATGTGTAAGCATCATTTTAATGTTGCAGCTGGTAAAGAGTTACTCTATTAACCGCTGGATTCTATCTATAATAACATTTTGATTATTTTTGTAGGCCTATTAATAGTCTGCAAAGTAACAAACATTTGAATAAGTAGGCTAAGTAAAGTACAATTAGCCTAACTCAAAGTTGTTGTACACTACTTGAGTAGTTATTTTCCACCACTGTGAATATTATAATAATATATAGGCCTACTGTAAAGTGCGGTACTACTGGGCAATAGTCTGTGGTGGAATTTCAAAATCACACACCTACAGAAACTGGGCCACACACGCACGCACGCGCACACACACACACACACACACACACACACACACACACACACACACACACACACACACACACACACACACACACACACACACACACACACATTCACTCCCACGAGCTCCCACAAAGGGTTGAACATTAACATGCAGTTGTGCTCTGAAATCGTTATCAGTGTCTGGGTCGTACCAACTAGTGGGTAGATTAAACATTATTTATTGGTCACATTTTTTTCTTAGCGAACAAAAGAATGTTGACAAAGACATGGTTTTGTATTTTAAATGTTTATCCTGCTCTCATTACCCCGGTCTTTGGGGTCAAATTAATCACCGTCGACAAAAAAAACCAAAACTATTTACACACCCCTGTGTTTCGCTACCGTTCTCTGGAAGCTCACCTGTTGGTTGCTAGGCTGACGTGGGGCGTTCAGGTACTCCCACTCGCCTCCAACGCACAAAGACACAAAATGGAGCTGAAACTACCTGGCTGAGGAAAAGTACAGTTTCGCCCAATAGTATGCATAAACTGAAGTTTTATTCGCGTATTTGAGGAAATATTTATAAGATAAGTCGACTGATACCTCGAGGAAAGGGGATTAAAATGTTATGGACGTTAATCATCGCCGCCTTAATGGCAACAGGTAAGTTGGCCTGTTTTTTATTTTTGCCAAACAGGGTGGGCCCTCTTCCGTGAAAAGTCCGTTGATAAATATTCCTCTATAGCTGCCCGAGTCTTTCTCATTTTGAAACATGTGTGGTATTTTTAGTGTTTTCACAGTTTGTCGATGTTTCTATTTAATCATTATTTACCGCAAAGCTGTATTAAATTGTCTTTTTTTATTTTGTACTTCTATACATTTCAGAGGGAAATATTGTACTTTTTTACTCCACTACATTCATTTGTCACTAGTCCCAAGCGGCCGATCCAAGTTACCTTTTACATAAAAACACATGATATGATGCAGTACTATGTATACAATGTATCTAAAATCGGTTCCACATTGACCAACTACAGTATTGCATGTCTTTGTTAATGATAAAAACAGAATAATTTGATATTCAATAACACTTTGAAATGAGCCATTCTGCATAATGACTATATTATTTTATAGTTTATTAATCATACTTTTAAGTACATTCTGTATTTAAGTAACATTTTGAATTCAGGACTTTTCCTTATAATGGAGTCATTTTAGACTATGGTATTCCTACTACATAAGTAAAGGATCCAAGTTCTCCTTCCATCACTGGTAATTTGTTCTTATGGATAGCATATGTTTTTATGGCAGACAATAATGCATGCAAACAAAAAAGAGAATGGGAGATAGTACGTCATATAAAATAAATATGATGTGTAACAGGTTTTAGGATAGAGGCCTCATCTAGTGTAACAGTTCAACATCACCATAAACTACAGCCTTTAAAGTGGCAGTTGAATCAACAAAAGCCTCAGAAAACCTCCAATAAGAATCAAACAACTTGTTATGATAAAATAATGAGGAGTTCCATCTGGTTAGTGTCATTTACAATCCCACAGACTATGATTTATGTTCTTTGGTATACTTTTTATGGCAGAAACAGTTATGCTATGCTATAATGTCTCATTAGCGCTAAACACAAATTCACAATATTTAATTTAATTAATTAATTTAATTTAATAATTAATGTTTTTAGTAAAAGTTAATGCTGATTGTGCCCTAGAAACCACACTTAACTCCACATTTTGAGGTGCTGTGTTTTATGGTTTCTTTAGGCCTTTACTTTTTAAGATTAGCAATGTGCGAGAGGAAAGTCACAGAAAAAAAACAGCATGTCTGCGATGACTCATCCCTCCCACACACTCAGTGATACTGGCAGTGAGGAAATACTGTTTTCATATACCTGTACCACACCTTAGGGGTATTGTAGAGTAATTAGAAACATGCACCCAATGTTATAAAATGTGAGTGACATTTTGATCATAATAATCATCATCCTCTACCACTCTAATCAATTAAAATCTCCAATATTTCTTTCTAGAGTCCACCATGGCCATCTCGGTCCAGTGCCCCACCAAGAGGTACGTTGTCATCCTCTTCCAGCCCGTCACCCTCACCTGCAACTACCAGACAACCGCCAGTCAGTCTCCTGTCGTCACGTGGAAGTACAAATCCTATTGCCAGGACCCCATTCAGGCTGCGTTGAATCCCAGCAGTGCAAGCACCATTCTGTCTCAGAACAACCCCAACTACAACCCCAACATCGAGTGTGCTGATAGCCAGAGGACGGTGCGCATAGTAGCCTCCAAACAAAGCAGTGCTGTTACCCTCGGCTCGGAGTACCAGGGTCGCAAGATCAGCATTCTAAACAGTGAGTTTATGAAAACTTACACTTTGAAATCACATTCATGTATATAGTAAAGAATGGGCATGATTTTCTTTTTGACTTGATAGGTAAAATGACATATAAGTATGTACATATACTGCTATGAAATTAGTAAAAGTAATGAATTATTAATATGACAGAAGAGTTACAGTCGATTAGTCAATCAACAGAGCATTATTTGCCAACTGTTTTGATGAATCAATTAATCGTTTAAGTAATTTTTCAAGCAAAAAAAGCCAAATATTTGATCGTTTTCATTTCCCAGTTGTGACGTTCTAGTAAATGAAATATCTCTGAATTTTTACTGTTGGTCGGACTCAACAAGACATTTCAGGAGATCACCTTGGGCTCTAGGAAATTGTGACACACAAATTATTTGAATTGCTGGTTGAACATATGATATTTTACAGAGACTTTGGACCAAACATCCTGAGTGAATGCTCACTCAGGATGAATGCTATTCTTTGCACCAATTAGTCAATGATAGTGGATCATTTAACCTCTGCTCTGTCAGTAACTGTCTCTGTAAATTATGTAATACACTAGTTCCTTATTACGTAGAGCTTTGTGTGGCTTGTTCCCACTTTCATATCTGTGCAGATCAGCTTCTCAAACTGAATTAGTATGAATATGTCCACGTGGGACTGAAAGCGTTGTTGTCAGGATGGACGCCATATGTAAATCAGGCTGTTGCAGAAATTAAAATTCAACATTCAAAGGTTTATTTGTCTCATAGGGATATTTTAAATAAGTGCAGTTAAATGCAGGAGTAACATACTCAAGAGGAACATAAAAAGAGAAGGAACATCCTGAAACCAGTGGATTCATGACGGGCCTTTTCATGAGCAACTGTCCTGCTCAAATTATTGTCAGCGCCACACTCTTGCCGGGTTGTTTTTCTGTAATGGACCCCTGCTTTATACCCTCCTGGGATGCGTACAAATGAGATAATCATTTATTTAGAGGACAGAAAGTACAGTAAAACGATAGCCCCCCCCCCACCCAGTATAATTTATATTGCGAATGCATGTGAAACATCACTGTTGTTGTTTTTGTGGTTTTCTTTTCTCAGTGAATGTGACTGATACTGTTCAGAAAATCAACATTATCTCTTTAGCCCTTTTCAAAGTGCAGTGTTTTACTGGGCTGCAAAATGTACCTGTGTCTGGGTAACAACCAAAATAATCTCAATAAAACTCGATCACATGCAGGAATTATCACTAATGCAATATCACACAAAAAGTACAGTTGTAAGCAAGGTTAATGCATTAACTGAGATTTAACAGTTATCAGTAAGGTTGCTAGCCTGATCTCCCTTGAGGGGATTTTATTGACAAAGGCATGGTCACCCTAAATAAGATAAGCCTTTATTGTCTCCTGTGTGTGTGTGTGTGTGTGTGTGTGTGTCTATATATATATATATATATATATCATATATATATATGATATATATATATATACTATATATATAATATATATATATATATATATATATATATATATATATATATATATATATATGTATATATATATATATATATAAATATATATATATATATATATGATATATATATATATATATATATATATATATATGTATATATATATATGTATATGTGTGTATATGTATGTTTAGATATGATGCAGAAAGAGAAAAGAAAGCCTTGGTGGTGGCCTGGGGCATAGGAAGTTTACAGCTCAGGCCTTGAAAATGAGCAACAGAATAATCGATAAGTTATGAATAGGCATGTATAAAAACTTTAACATGTTAAAAACCTGCATTAATGCTTTGACTTAAAAAATAAAAAAGTAATGTATCAGCCGATTTGGTATATGATCTGCCTCATTAGGCCCAGAATAAATTGTACTGTTGTTCAGGTTTCTGTGAGTCAGCCTCCTGTGCTCAGTGTAGAGTGTGGAGGGGCGTACTTTCCGCTCGCGGTGCTTCTAACTGATCTCTCCGGACGTGTCCTTGCAGCACACAAGCACGCACACACACACACACACACACACACACACACACACACACACACACACACACACACACACACACACACACACACACACACACACACACACACACACACACACGCGGTGCAATGCTTTTCAGTAATCTGAACAATCTTTGTCTACTACATGCCAGTTTTTTGACAAACACCCATTCTTCTATCTATTAATGGTTGATATGATTGGCTTATCTTTTAACAAAGACCTTACTGTTTCAATTTTCAAAGTTTTCAAGTTAAAAATGTGGGAAACTTTCATTTTTAGGAATTAACCAAAATGTCAAGCTGAGATAAAAACCTTGAGCCCAGCAGTGTTTCCATCACTGATGACAAACATAGTGAGGCTACAATGGAGTTGGATGGCAAAGAGGTCAATGTAGAAGAAAACACACTCAAAAAGGGCAGAAATATTTGCTGACATGAACATTGTTTCTTCTTCGAGATGTCAAAATACTGCAACTTAACAAGGATTATTATCAAATCCCACTGTTATATGATATTGAATAATAGTAAATAATAATACTGTAGCCACTTTAAAACAAAAAACAATCCCGTGGATCTATTGTTTCTCACAGATGCAGACCTGAATATTGCGCAGACGGCATGGGGCGACAGCGGTGTCTACGTCTGTTCTGTGGTCTCTTCCCAGGACCTTTCAGGAAACGGTGAAGACTACACAGAGCTAATTGTACTCGGTAAGTTGCATTCGTAGGTGTACGTGGTTAGGCAATGTGCTTCTTTTTTGTCGCTATGTGCTTCTTTTTTGTCGCTATGTGCTTCTTTTTTGTCGCTATGTTTCCCCTTTTCTTCACTTTCCTCCTCAACAACACACACACACACACACACGATTACACAGATTTCAAATAATTTTCAAAAGAGTTCCAAATTCCATTCAAACTTTGATTTCAGAAGTCACTAAATCAGAGATCTTCAACAGGGGGTCCAAGACCCCTAGGGGGGTCCTCGGAGTCACTGCAGGGGGGCCTCCAAATTATTGTTAATAATTGAATTTGTTTTCAAAAATGTCTTAACATAAATCCAACATATTAGTAGCAAACATAAATCCCCATTGATAATAGGCTTACTGGCCTAGGTATTAACTAAGATAGCCATCCACAGATACAGTTAATCTTATGGATTCACTGTGCCACATGTATGTTTAACATTAAAAGATGATTTATAAAATCATGCTGACAATTATTATTTTAATAGCTTAGTATTCTATGCACTAAAAAGGTATGTGTAAAGGCTTTAGACTGACCTACACTTTATTGTAGGCCCAGTTTAATATACAACTTAATTTTATACAATATATGTAGTAGGGGGTCCCTACTCCATCTCTCTTTGAGTTTAAAAACCATTGAGGAACCCTGCACTAATAGTGTGTGGGCAGATTTATAGTTAACAGAAAGGCTACTTGGAGCTGTAACAATTCCAAATTTTTCTCAGAAATAATTGCAATTAACAATATAATTGTCCCTTTTAGTCAAATTAAAAAAAAATATGTATTTATTAACAACAAATTAAAGTTTTGAACGAATCCCAGCATACATCTTTTGGTTATATCACTGTTATGTGACCCAGATAATGTAACATTTTGCCCAACAAGGCTTTTTTGAAGAACATTTTCATTTCATTTACATTTTTTTCATCCGTATTGGCAAAACTACGTGGCAAAATAGTCATCACTGATTCTTTACTTACATTTTTTTAAACTCTATCCCCCCTTGTCATTTTTGTTGCAAGTGCCAGGAATTAACAATTTAAATAATAATACAAATATATAGTCATATATAAGGTGGGGGGTAGTGATGGTGAGCAACAAAAGGTTATTTAATCAGCGGGTTTGTCAGGCAGATTTCATGCCAGAAACATAGGCATGCTCAATTTCTCTGGCTTGAGGCTGCTACAGCCAAGGATGTTTGGAGTTGCTATAGCAACAAATGACAGATGTCTCTTGCATAGCTTTAGCTCATCAGTCTGACCAAAGAATATCTAAGAAAAATCAACAACTACCATCAAAAGTCATACCACTTAGGTTCTAGCTAATGTAAGCAGTTCATTGCAGTCAAACAAAGAAATCGCAATTACGTCAATTGCAATTAGACAATTATGTTAATAATTGTTACAGGCCTAACTTGCCACCAGCCTGGTTCTGAGTAAGTCTTTAGAGTAATTCGTTGTAGGCAGTACAATTAGACCAATACTACTTTAAGTAATTGTGGCTTTATCTTTCTTTCACAGAGAGAAAGTCAAATACTACTGACCTCCTGCCTGGCATTGACTTACTGGTTATGGAAGGTAGTACGAGACCCTTGATATAGCTCAGCCATGTTTTAGTCCCACAGTAGAGGTGTATGAGGGAGGTTTAGTTGTAAAGGAAAAGGGAAACATTTCTTACACAACACGCCAGCTGCATTGCTTGAGGTCACTCACGCTGTGAGTTTGAATTTGAACAATTTAGGCTGTAGAAGATTCCTGGCAAAGATCATATTCATCATAGTGCACAATTACAGAGTAGCAACTACAGTATGACTCATCTTGAGAACATACCCCTGCATACAACATCCTGTTGCAAATGTAATGTACAATATCAATGAGAACATTCAAACCCAACTGTTATTAGTGCAGCTTATGATGCACTTCACTTACTTACTTACTTTCTCCATTCCCTCCTTATCAACCTCTGTTTCTCTTTCTTTAATATGGCTCAGCTCCCATGTGTGACTTTCTGTAGTCTGTAGCTGCCTGGTTGCAACAAAAGGGCACTCAGCACACATTTTCTTATCAGTGTACAGAGGCAAATAAAGGGACATTTTCTCCCCTCTCTTTGCTGTTTTTGTCTCTTGGCTAAGCTGCATGTGCTGCCTGAATTGACATGCAGAGTGAAATGCCCCGGGTACAAGGACGAACCGGCTTTACTGGTTTGACAAAACATTGAAAAATACCCAAACAACCACTGCCAACATGCTTTGTTTGTCTGAACACTCAATTGCAGAAGTGAAATCTGAGAGTTGTTTGCAATTATAAACTTAAAGCAGCAGAGCACGGCCTATGCTCAGGCTGACACAAACAACGGCTACATTCTGTTTGACTGTTGTCCACAGATGCATTTACATGTCACTACCTGGAGTTTTTCTGTTAAATATTCTAATGATCCTGCATGTGACATAGGATGGGAAGCCGATTCTGAATGGCTTGTTGAATCTCATAATTTCTGATTTGGCAGCCCACATAAAACTGACTGGGTTGTGCTATTTCACAGTTTGTGTGGTGTTAGGGACCCCAGATACCCAAATGTATGTGCACAAGCACTGAAAAAGTGAGTTTTTTATGATATGTCCTCTTTTAAGTGCGATGTGTAAATCTTCCTCTTGCATAAATGATTTGCTGGGCTTACTGTATGTTCCCTGTTAAAGGAGGAAAAGCATGTGTTGTTGATTAATAATATAAATCTTTGAGAAAAATGTAATTAATGCACCCCTAATTGGCCCACACAGACTGGCTCCTGGTTGTTTTGGTGGTTATGGGCTTCCTGTTGCTGCTGCTCCTGATCGGGATCTGCTGGTGCCAGTGCTGTCCACACACCTGTTGTTGCTATATCAGGTGCCCCTGCTGCCCTGACCGTTGCTGCTGCCCACGAGCATGTGAGTACCAAATGGAAAGCCAATGAAATTGTACTTGTTGTCTTTCTTTTACTGCATGTAACCTAGAGCTGGCTATTGAACCTACATTTTTGGACTAAAATGTAGGGCTGGGCATCGTTCAACATATTTCGATCTGGTGCCAATTTCGATACTTCAGTTTTGATGCCGATACTTTTTTTCAATACCAAATGTTTTAAAATCCATTTCAACATCAACAAAAATACATTAAACACAAAACTTATTTTCCACCTTAATTGTGAATCATTGTGTTATCAAAATTTAAAAAATCTGGTAACACTGCTCACTCAGAGTAACATTAATAAAACTGGTTGTGCTTTTGGATAGGTGTGCGCCAGTCAGATACTCAGGATTGGTATCAATCCGAACTTGACCAAAATGAACAAAAGAGAAACCTTTTTGTCACAACATAACATATTATAAATAATAATTAAATATACAAATTACATTGTGTACGGGCTAATCTTGAACTAACTAAAATGCAAAGGAATGTAAACTACAAAGACTTTTTAGTGCAAACTGCATAATGACACAAACCTTTAACAATAAACTTGTTGACTGCCCTGTTGTCAACGTTGAACTAATGGAGGACTAACTTAAGTGCAAAGGAAAGTAACTGAATTGCCTTGTTGCTGAAAGGTGCTGTAGAAATAAAGTTGCCTTGCAACCTCAGCCTGTCAGTCAGTCACCAGGGCACAGAAACCACTGTTGTGCCTGCTTGTCGCAGAGGAAGTGAACGTCAACAGCACCGCGACCGCTTTTGCCTCACCATTAATATATCGCAGCAAACGCTGTCTGCATGAAGTTTTCAACAACGTAACCACACTTGAAACCACTTTATCGGCATTGCTGTGACTTCAACAAAACTGCAGAGCCGACTGTGTGTGTGTGTGTGTGTGTGTGTGTGTGTGTGTGTGTGTGTGTGTGTGTGTGTGTGTATATATATATATATATGTATGTGTGCGCTCTGCTCTCTGCCAATATGCAGAGAGGACAGATAAGCTTGCGCTTATGCGCTCAGACGCTTTTGGAACCGAAATTTGGCACCGAAAGATAAATAATGTTTCGATAATCATAGGATCGGAGTGTTTCTTTCAGTGCCATTAAAGTATCGACATTCGGTGCCCATGCCCTAAAATGTGTCTGTGGCACGTGTATCACATACTGTCAAGTAACAACATTGGCACCGAAAGTCTGGTCAGATTCTGTTATCAGAAACTCAGATCTGTTTCCAATTCAAATCATAATTTTACCAATATTAGACTGGATTTTATGTAAACAAAGTACTTATATGGCTGCTTGCACTTGGACAACATTACATTTACACAACATTTGAGAAGTTTTAAGTCTTTTGTTAAGAAAAAAAAAAATGTCTTGTAGAAAATGGTGTCCAAGAAAGAAAAAAAAATCAAAACACATGTTCTAACTTCTGAAATACTAATCAAGTCTCAAAAGGCTTTAAATGTCTGTCTTTCGGTAATATGCACCCACACCTGTCGATCAAATTAAGCTTTGGTTAACTGATTACATCTAACAAAAATGAAACACTTACAACTGCACAAAATTTGGCTCCTAAAGTATGAAATAATTGTTTTGCTATCAGTACTAAAACTGCGATATGGTACTGGCACAAGTATTAAAAAATGTCAAACTATACCCAGCTCTAATGTAAAATTAAAAAAGAGAGTTCCTAAATATTTCTGGACTTATTCACATCATGTACTGTAGTACTCTACTTTGTGGGTTTTTATATGCAAAGTAAACAAATGTAAAACACACACTCGGAATGTACCTACATTTCACAGCTTACTTTGGATTGTTTTAGCAAAATTGTGGTGTGTGTATATTTATTGTGGTTAGCTGCACTGTACATGCTCTATAGTGTGCAAGGTTGATACAGCACAAACCAAAGATTATACTCCATGAAACAATCTCTAATTTATTTAAGCAATGCATATTTGCCTTATTATTGAGAGTTAGATCTAACTCCCAACAGGAAATAAACAATTACGCATATTTCCCGCAGCAGAGATGAGGTTGTCAGCCCCCCCCCCCCCCTTTCCTCTGCGGGGAAACTCTGCCAACATTTTAAACTGTCTTTAAGTCTACCCTTAAAATTCCATTGGCCTTCAGCAGTTTCTGTGTTAGTTTCTGTCCATGCAAACTAAGACTTATGACATGTTTCTGCTGTTTCACACAGTCATGTTTTCTTTCCACTTTGACAACTGTCGTCCATTATGTCGCAGTGTACGAGGCAGGAAAAGCAGTGAAGAAAGGTGGTATGCCAATGAGTCAATATGCTCCCACCCTCTATGCTCCCAGTATGTATGCCCAGCCAGCATACGGTGGCCAGCCTGGTATGCCTCTGCTTCCTCTACCAAACGGAGCTGGACCCCTACCTCTCCAGAACGGCTACGGTCGGGATTATGATGGCGCTAGCTCTGGTGAGAGTTGTTTTCCAGTCCTGATTAAATGTCAACTGATTAATCATTTCTGTAGCAGTTCTTTAGTGTTCAACTTGTGTGGCCAGATAAATATAAATGTTATAATTACATATAATCCCCTCCCTAATTTGTTTTAATGTTGAGCTTTGTTGAATTTGCTTTGTTGTTTAAATTTGCTGTGTTGTCTGTGCAGTTGGACAGGGCTCCCAGGTGCCTCTTCTGCGTGAACAAGACGGGGGAGGGGACCACAGTGAGTAAAATGAGAAGAAGAAACACTCAAAGGAATTTCAGTGGCTATTTGTGTTCTAGCCTTGCCCCCACTAAACCTGCCAATGTCGAGATGTTTTCACACTTCAAAAAGTACATTTGACTGTGGTTTCTCACCAGTAGAATTCTTGAAGTAAGTTGCACCCGATTGTTGGAAAGAAAGAAGAAAAAAGCATTTGATATTTTATCTTTTGTGACCTATTGATGGAAAGTTTGTGCAGGACTCTTTTGAATTACACTAGTTTGTCTACTCATATTAATTTTGGGTGTGATTTAAATGATTATTATATTTTATCCTTCATTTAATGCTTTGTTTACTGTAATCTGCTGTGTTTTGTCTTCCCCTGCCTGCTAATGTTGGCAGCACGCTCTACTTTGCCACTGCCAGCTCTATCGTGCCATCATTCAGATCAATCAGTCAGACTTAAAGTTAGGGCTGCACGACATGAGGAAAATATCTAATTGCGATTATTTTGACTGCGATTGTGATATGATTCACGATATTGGAGGCAATGATCGTTTTTGTGTCATTATTCTCATTTTTCATTGACAATTATTAACATTGAAAGAAATTAAAATGATTATAGTGTGTTTTTTTTCGAGGATCTGTACCAAACAAAGATTTTTTTTTTTCTTTAGTCTGTAGGATACGATTTGTAGGCCGAGACGTCTCTGCAGCACTACAATACTTCATTCAGAATGGTTTAACACATATTTTGCCATTAACAAATATTGCGCCCCCCTGCGATTTGGATATTGGACTAGTCCATATTGTGATTTCGATACAATTGCGATTAATTGTGCAGCCCTAGTTACAATCGGAATCCATAGATACCCAATGTAAAATGACTCAGATCTTGACCAGGCCCAATACTAATACTAAAAAGGGGGCTCTGACTCCAGTGTGCAGGGTTTGCCTTGGACTGACTGTCATGTTCAAGCACAGTGAGTCAGTATATTTGCATGATGCTGAAATCTGACTTCCTCTCTTCTTCCCTTCAGCTCGCAGTGGGTATCGCATCCAGGTGGACCCCGATGGGAACGCCACACGTGCCATTTACTACATGGAGAGGGAGCTGGCCAACATGGACCCATCCAGACCTGGCAACTACAACCGCTGTGAGTGACTGATCACTTCCTGCTATTCTGGTCTCAGTTACTGCGCCTCAGACTGAAGAAATGAGAAAATGAATCAACTTCTATTAAAAGCTATTAAGAGACAGCCATTTTAACTACTGCGTGTGTCTAGTTTACATTCCCTCCAAATGGACGACTCAATCTTCTGAACACAGCCATACTGAGAAATACAGAGAGAGTTGTGTGGATTAGCTTTGTAGCAACTAATTTGGCAATGGCTTGAATATAACGGACTTTTATTAATATCAAAAAGTTACGCACTAAAGCGTTAAGGGGGTGACTTCAAGAAAGAGAGTGAAACTCAAGACGTTGAATACTGGAAATCACCCCAGCTCTACTCTCGGCCCAGCTCTTCCTCTAGGTCAAGGGTTGTCAAAGTCTCACAACATAACAACATAATGAATATTTTTGCTACTTTAATTGTTTGAATACAGTGCTGCTAAATCAACCGACATTACAGCCTCTGAATGAATAAACCGGGCACAGACTTTAAGGGGCCCTATTTTAACGATCTAAGCGCATGGCGTGAAGTGCCTGGCGCAGGTGCGTATAGGGCGTGTACGAATCCACTTTTGCCAGATAAACGGCGTAAAAAAGGATCCGTGCGCTAGGCGCATGGTTCAAAAGGGTTGTACTTAGTTGTCTTAATTAATCATAGGTGTGTTTTGGGCGTAACCTGCAATAAACCAATCAGAGTGTCATCTCCCATTTCTGTTTGTACCTTGGCACAATGCTATTATGATGGCGGATTTGCTAAGCAGGAAGGAGAGATTTTAAGGAGAAGAAACTGATCTGCTCGTGCGTGAAGTGAAAGCGCATAACACTATTTCACATTGTAATATTTTTTATAATCTTTTGCATATTTGTGTGCTGCTGCTAATAACGTTCCTGACTGTAAACGGCCACAGTCAATGGCACAGTCACCAACTTTTAGAACAAGTCAGCGGTGTGTTACGCTGAACTTAAATTATATTATTGGCTAACCACTTAAATTTAGCTTATTTTGGCTTTCTGTTACGAAGCTGAATTCTCTGCCCTTCCTTGTGTCCAAAAGTTGGCTTTAGTTTGCCTATCCTTTACCCACACATCATTTTATTTCCTCTGTTCTACTTACCATCTCTGTTTTTCCCTCCACAGTAGATAATATGACTGAAGTCAGTTCCCTGCACGATAGCGTGGAGGCTCGAGGCCGTGGGGGGCGCTCCCAGCCGCCACATCTGCCCACCGTCTATGACCGGGATGAAGCCATGAGCACCATCAGCAGTGTTTCCCAGCAAGGCCACCGCCGTGATGACTACCCGCGCCATGGTGGTGGGAACATGGAGAATCGTGTACGTGCCCGCTCCATGGACAACCTTGATGACATTGGACGGCGCTACGGCCGAGATGACCCACCACAACGCTTCCCAGATGAGCCCAGAGGCAGGAGAGGGTGAGTCTTATTTCTCTGACTGTTACACCAAAATCTACCCATTTAGCAGTGGCATTAGTTACCTGAGAGAGCTACAGGCTCAGTGCCTTAAACAGTAACATGATTGTTGTTGTCTAGCTTGGTGCACTAAGCTTCGACCCAACACTACTACGAGCACTATGATCCTTAAAAACAAAACATTTTAAGTTTTGCATGCTCCTTTTTGGTTATGTTGTTGCCATATATGATCATCTGCACCAGTTAAGCTAGCAATGGCTGATATTAGACCAAATGTAATACTTAATTCACACTTGAGAGAACTTGTATCCACTGTATTTAACTCTTAAGAAATACTGCAATTATTGAGAGAAATACAAACGGGGACAGATTTCTTTGTGTGGGCTCTTGATTGGCTTCTCAGCTAATCATTCATGAATCCTATTATGTTTTTTGTTTTTTTTGCAGGGGTTAGGGTGCAGCCTTAATGTGGGATCAGGAGGAAGCTAGTGGAATTTGTGTGTTTTGCATGGCGGGGATGGCCTCTATTAGGAGAGAGAATACAAAATAGATTCTTTTTTGCGGTTAATTTCTTATTATTAACAAAATGCATATAAATTAAAATGATTCATTTGCTCATTTCAAACATTATTTAAACATAATGTATTAAACTTGCTGACTCTGAATTTTGCTTTGTTAGATGTATGTATGTTAATGGTGGCCTCTATTGGCTGGCCGCTGCCATTTAGAACATAATGAGCGATTAAGTGTACAGCAGGTGAGTCCTTAAGATGCAACAACTTTAGAGTGCTTTATCATACAGTTTCACCAGAAAGCAGGCTTACTCTATTGTGATGTTTTTATTTTTATTCTTATTTATGTCCTTATCTCTTACTCTTACCTGTACTTCTCTTGTGTTACATTCACACTGCAGTTGCTGCTTAGACACCTGAATCTCCCTACGGGGATAATAAAGGTTTAGCTTATCTTATTTATGCTATGAATGTGTATATATAATATATTTAGAGTAGGTGTATATTGTTTTCGCAATGTATATTGCGATCCTGGCCACAGGAATTCAAATTCTGTCTCATCTCTTCTCAGTTTCCCCAGAACAGCAAAACTTATGTCTTTGTATGAGTCTGTGCACTTTGGGTACGGGGTTTGCCGGATCTCACAATGTATCAGACAAGACACAGGTTATTTCCCTATAGCTGAGACATGCATCAGTGCAATAACAACAGCACATTAAGTACTTGACTAGCAGATTTGATTGAACTTTGTTCCTCTTCTGTTTTTTTTTTAACAGTGATTTATTTATTTTTTTACATTTTACTATATATAACAAATTACTATATATATATATATAGATAGATATAGATGATTATGAAACGTTTCACAATGATTTTACTTCTGTTTTTCCCCTTCAGCTATTTATTATGTATATAGCCACGTTATGTCAACAAAACAACATGCTTGTTAACAGAAGCATGATGTGGTAGTATGTCTGTGACTTTTTTCCCAACGTTATACAAGCTGTATAGTTATGGATTTAACAGATTATTAAAAAGGTTAAAAAAAACAACTAATTGTTTACTGTAAGTTGAATTTAAAGAGAAAGAAATATGGCAATAAAGAGCAATATTTATATATTGTTAGTAATTAGTATAGGATGATGCATCTTTAGAGAATAAGCTGATACCAAAGCTGACACTTCTGCTTATCCTTATTTTTATTTTATTTTTTTGATATTTTTTACGTGAAAATAAGGCTTAAATTCTGTTTATAGTTTGAACCCATTCTTTCATTGTTCATTGGGAGTCACCAAAAATGTGAAAGTGTAACCTTCACTAAGGAAAGTGTAAAAAAATAGAATAACTTAGAGGGGGATTTCAAAGCCACCAATCTTAGAACCAGCCAGTCAGTGGCCTGGGTGGGGCTCTCCAAACTAAAATGTAACAAATACATACTTGTAGTTTCGGTGGTTTAACGTCTGCCTATTAGACGTCACTGTAAAAAAGATTACAGGTTCAGCCAAGTTAAATCTAAATTGCCAGTCTACTCCTGGGACTACTTTGTTTTGGGTGTGATATATTTTCTGTATTTGCATTTGTATGCTCCCTTACTTCAAAATTATTCAACTTCTTTAAACTTTTCTGTGGCCTTTTTTAAAGCATAATCTGTGTTGTCCGCGAAGTTACGGTGGCCATGTATATTGGCCCAGATATTTAAAACTGCTGACCAAATTTCTATAGAGGATCTGCTGATTGTCAAAGGTTGTAATTTGTCAATTATCTTGTGTATTGCTGGATAAGAAACCAATATCGAAATGATCTGAAAACTATAAATCTCACCCTGTATAGAGTTGCACTGACTTTAGTGGCCTGCACACATTTGACAATGTAGCTGAAACTTCAGATGCAGTCCAGTAAGGTGACTTCTACAAGACATAGCAACCGGGTCCTCAGCCGTGGTTTAAACTGGAACTGAGGACACAACCGTGAGGTTTAAAGTGCTCTATTGAGCAGCTAATCTATTGACGTGATGGAGTAACAGCCCCAGTATGTCCCTGCTTCCTCTCAATGTGTGCTGCTTTTCTGTCTCTTTAGCTCAGATGATGGGTGGAGCAGTAGCGCCCGCAGCGGCAACAATCGTGACTTTGACGACCGCAGGCGTCGCGATTACTCCCCCGATGATCGTCGGAGAGGAGACGGAGGGGGTCTCCCAGGGAGACGCAGCCGCAGCCGTGACGATCTGATGGACCTGGAGAGGGATCGCCGGCCGGGCGCCGATGCCAGGGGCAGGCGAGACGATTATGATGACAGCTTCCTGCGAGAAGCCTTGGAGAAGAAGAAGATGGGCGAGCAGCAGAGGTCGCGCAGCCGCGAGCACCTGGACAGCGAGAGCGACCGCTCGGATCGTGGGAGGGTGCCACGTGGGCCCCCACCGCTTCCTCAGATCCCACCCTCTGGACATCCTGGTCGCCGTGAGGACTACCCACCTCCTCCACTTCCACCATACAGTGAAGATGAAAGTGTGTCATCTTCAAAGAAAAGCAACCTCCGCAAGGTGAGTCTCAGCAAACCGCTATACACCATACCAACACACACTGAGATGTTTCAGAGTGACTTTAAAGAAATGTTCAAGATCAGGTCTGTCGTATAACAACAGTCATATTAACAATGAAACAAGTTTGTTTGGCTCGCTGTATTCATTCCTCCTGTTCAGTGTTGGGGAAGTTACTTTTAAAAAGTAGTGTTTGCTCATTACTCGTTACTTCTTAAAAAAGTAATCCGTTACTTTACTTAGTTACCCCCTATGGAAAGTTAAAAAAACGGAAAGTAACTTTTTACGTTACTTGTTACTTTTATGTGACTTTTAAAAGTAGGAATCTCTGGCAGAGACTGAAGTTAATTATACAAAAACTATCTTTGACCATAAAGCCAATCTATGGTTTATCAGTGAAGTGTCTGAACTTCACTGTAGACTGGATTCTCTACTCACAGAGTGACGGCTGATTCATTATGAACGAGTCCAGCGCGGGTTGAATGCACATCAGGTCATCGGCGTTACACGGTGTTAGTGTATACTATGTAATGTCTGTATCGACTTGTACCGGTCGCGCAGCCACGATGGTCCGTGCATTGTCTTAGACACATGCAGCCTCTTGTCCGCAGCGTGTCCGTGCAACCGACACAAGTCCACAGCGGTCCGCTGCGTGTATGTATGAGCCCATCTCCACCGCATCCATCTGTGAGGTTGTCCGCTTTGTGTCTGCCTGACTCAGAGCGGCGTCTAGCAAAAAGCCACAAAGCTTAAACCGCTCCTCGCTTGCCATGATTGCTCTGCTACCAGCCTCTGTCACGTACCGTGTGGAACTTGTGAGAAGGCAGTGTCGCTGTCAAATCTGTTCCTGGTAAAAGTAACGTTGCGCCGAATTCAAAAAGGAACTAGGTTTCGTTACCACATTTTCAGTAGTTCCGCGTTACACTACTTTTTACCCGAAAAAAGTAGTTACGTTACTGTAACGCGTTACTAAACACTTAACACTGCTCCTGTTCATACTGGACTAAAGGATGATAATGCAGTTTCAATTAAAGTGATTTGAAAAGTCTGAATTGGTCAAATTCAGTGGATGTCTTCTAAAGTAATATTAGTATGAAATTCCCTCTCTGTGTTTCCCTGTTGAGCTGCAGTAGACAGATGGTAACAAAATTAACTTTGAAAGATATCTACTTGATATGAATAACATTTAGAGCTGAACCCTAATATTAGCTTCAGAAAAGTTTTAGAATACATTTTTGCATGGAGAGAGTGCTGTGGATTTCCCCCCCACCGCTTTCATTAGAGCATGAGCATGAGAAAGAGCTCTCCTAATGATGTATGTCTCCTAATGAAGTATGAACCGGAGGAGTTATTACAACAAGCAAAATCTGTTCATATGGGCACCTGACTATTGTTTCAAGACAGACTTAAAAAATGATGAACCTATTCTTTAGGTAGGAGTGTCAACTCTATGACACGGACATGTTTATGAAAAATTGAAAATGTTATGATTATTATGATCAAAGTTAGGACTTCTGTGATGGGACAGACCATGAGGAAGCCACGTTATTTCTTTAGCCGTGAGATTAAAGGATAAGTGTGTTTCTATATTTGAATTGATTTTTACTAACAAGTATTACCTGTGCAGCTAAAGCATTATAAAGATTATTCCGCTGTGCTATAAAGCAAACACATCAATGAGCCACACCGTTGCACTGGCTGGCATGATCCTTCATTATCATTAACATTGGGCACTGTAGTTTATTTAGAGTCAATTTGTGAATCACATCCATCGACCTGCTGCTGTAAATAATCAAGGGCGCACCAAAGGTGTATTGATCCGTGGTTGAAAACGGTGCCCACCAGTGCACTTTTTACTCATGTTTGAGTAATGTTTGTCAAAAACTACAGCTGTTTTATTTTAGGAAATTGAAATTCTTGAAATTATGTATTTGTCACCCTTCTCAAAAGATTGAGGGATTTCATTTTTGGTCTTTTCACTGAATTTGTTGACAATAAGAAACCTATATGTTTTATACATATGATATATAAAAATATCACCAGCCTTATTCTTGAAGTCTTATTCAGGCACCTAACATGTGATTAAATTAGGACTTATGTTTTTCCCCCAGTTTATAATATATGTCAAGTTGACACGACTTTTCTTGCCTTGCAGAACGGAGCAGTGAGTCGAGAGAGCCTGGTGGTGTGAAACCAGTCATGACGTGAGCAACCTGTCCAATACTGCAGCTCTGGACCAGTTGATTTCTAAATCTGTAAATATTAGTCACACTGCTGATTCACTGCGCTGATTTTTATATTTCATAATTTACAGTAAACTTATCACAAATTGATGCTGAATGTATACTTTTCTAAACTGGGAAGAGGTGCACAGATGAAATGTTACGTGCCTTTTCATGTATAAAACATTGTGGCTGCCACAAGTGCCTTAAGAGTGTACAGAATTTTACTTGTAGACGTGAAAGTCAAGTTGATAAATAATTCTCTGTAAAGGTGTTTTACATCTTGACGAGTAAACGTGTTCCGATTGGTTTCAACTTTTTGTAGTTTCAGTTAGCTGATACAAGTACTGATGTAGATTTGCAGGGGTCTATAGATTCTTCTGGCTTTTTACTTGTGAAAATTAGTTTTTATGAGAAAAACTATGTACATTTAAAGGAATTTATTTTATCTCTGCTTTTTGCTTTTAGTTGTGTTTGAGTTTGCTCAATGTATTTAGAAACCTGGTTAGAATTTGTCTTTAAGTACTCGCATTTCATGTTATGTTTTCTTTTTCTTTTTTTTACACAAGATTTCAGTTTTAACTTGCAGTATGTTGTACAGCTGACCAGTAATACACTTTGAAACTGCAAATGTTTATTGTGATGTGATGAAACCTAATTTTACAATAAATGTCTCTATTGCCAGGCCATTTATTTATTTATTTGACTTGCAGAGTTTTGCCACTAGATGACACCATTGTGCTAGTCTGTAGTTTAATGACACAGTAGATGTGATTCTCTGGATCTTGGGACACATTATTCGGACAAAGTTGTACATTCATTGCTGCTGGATGTGGAACGGCACAATGTTTAAGACTAAAAACAACTTTCTTTACTGATTCATTACTTGGACACTGAGTAAGTTAAGAGAAGAGTGAAATCCGGCGGAATTTCTTGTGGCAACAGAGCAAATATAGACTACCTCTCTGACACAATCTCAGCATAAACAGTTTTCTAGTGCATTGGTTCCCCACCTGGGGTCCGGGGACCCCTCAGGGGGGCGGCAAAGATCACAGGGGGGGTGCAAGTCTTTATCTGGTTTGAGGTCAAAAAAAATATTTGCACATGTTAAACAAATTATGATAATACACTAGAATATAAAATGTATACAAAAGTCGGTATAAAAACTATATATTTTTGTTCTCGCTTAAAATTGTAGGCAGGCTACTTAGTAGGCCAAACCTCCAGGACCTCTTAACCTGGGGCCCTTGCTGTCATCAGGTCAGCTGTTAGCTGCTATCCTCGTTTTTCCTGCCGCCACAGCATCACTATTTTATGAATGAAACATGGCGGAGAAACGTAAAAGTGCTGATAACTCCTCTGTATCAAAAAAGAAAGTAAGGCTCTATCTCGAGAGTTACCTCAACTTCGGTTTTGGGGGGGGGGGGCTCAGCTTTTCTTAGACATAAGTAGGGGGGGTGCCAAGGAAAAAAGGTTGGGAACCACTGTTCTAGTGCAATGAGGAATTATTGGGGGTGTGCTTGCTTTCAGTTTTACCTCTAAATATAGTGGTTAAGATAATAGTCTGGCTAAACTGTCAGTTTGTCTTGCCCTTGGACTTCATTGCCGTGATGATGCCGTGTTCCCAGATCTCAGCCCAAAGTACTTTGGTGAGTATCATAATGATAGAAATGCTCGCCAAAACTATAAAATTAAGACTCATTTTGTAGAAATTAGAATTATCTTATAATAATGTGTGCTTTCTAAAACCTGAAAGCCCCCCCATCCAATCACAGGTTCTGTATCCCAAAGACCCAATCTGCTGACACAGAGAGAGAGAGGGAGGAGGGAGAGCTCTAGAGAAAGCAAATGCTGAAGGAGAGAAAACGACTCTGAGCTCCTCACTGGCTTCAGATCATCTGATGAGGTAAGAGCTTTGCTGCCCTCTAATCTACAATTATTATTGATTACTTTGAGTTTTTCCAAACATTTGTATATCCTCAACATGCTGCTGGGTTTTGCTTCACTCTGAGTCATAACCTTTATTTTCTTTTCTGGTTTAAATGTATCACTTTTAAATCCCTCTTTGAAACAAAACATGAGTAAGTGGACTAATGTGATCATTTAGTGGCAACACTGCTGTAAGGGGAAGATATCTTACAGTAGTGTGGCGTGCATGGTGAGTGAATGATAGCTCTTCCACATAATTTTGTTCATAACGGTATGTGTACATTTGATTCTGTAACATGTTTTAATAGATTTCAGCCAAGAGCGATACAGAGAAAATAAGTAATGGGCTATCTGTTCTGTTTGATGACTATGCATCATGTATTCATATATATATATGTATATATATATATATATATATATATATATATATATATATTTGACTGAAGAAAAACAAAACACTGGGTATCATATTGTTCTTGCCATGACAAGGAATCACTTTATTATTTTCACATTTTTTGTCATCACAGCCATGTTAACTGTAATTCATTGTAAATACATAGCTCTCATTGCTTTAGATCTCTGTGGTGTCAGTCATTGGACAAGTACTGATGAAGTGACATTAAAATACAGAAACCACTTTTTAAGACTAATAATAATATCAGTCTCTATAACAGTAAAAGCTATTAAAAAATGACCTGCATATCAAACACACTTCAAATTCAAGCTACACACTGACAGTATACAAATATTCAATTATACAATATGGGAACTTTGGCCAAGTAGGACACATTTGAGATTAGTTGCACCTTGGGGAATAAAATTCCCATGTACCACAGGGACAGCAGCATGTTAGGGCTGTGGATATGAAATCCTGAATTGGGTCAATAATCCCTCATTGAGTTGTAGAGTACATTTAAAATTTCATCCCAATACTTTTGGGCATATGGACAATAAGATAAACTATTTTAGCGCCTAATTAGAATTTTTATTAAACATAATAAGTTAGTACAATATAATTTTCATTCTGAAAGGAAAGACATGTTATTATTTTTTTTATGGAATGTGTTTGTTTTCATTTATTACTGCGTGTCCAATAAAAGGCAGAAGTGTTAAATGATTTAGGTGAACTAGGTGCAATGATAAAAAGACAATGTAATCATTTCTAGCAGTTTTGTAAATGGCAGCCGACTGCTTCTGTCCAGTTAAGTGCACAGAGGGACAATGGATCCATTCTCAGTGTGTTGTTCTGTCACCCGTCTCTGTCCAGCACAATCCCAACAAACCCTTAACCCACCTACACACCGTCTCTCCCCCACACCACCTTCCGTGTCTACGCAATAGTACTGTAACAGCATATATATGTGCATGTTTACACTGTGTAGATTCTGGTGTGTGTTTTGTTGCCAGCTGTTACAAAAGTCTGTTTGTGGATTTAAAAGTTAGTAACACGGTCTACCCAGATTCCCCAGAAATCAGTGGTGGAATGTAACTAATGTAACTACATTTACTCAAGTATTGTACTTAAGTACAATTTTAGGTACTTGTACTTTACTTGGGTATTTCCCAGTTATGCTACTTTACACTTCTTGGAGGCAAATATTGTACTTTTTACTTAACTACATGTATTTAATAGCTTTATTTACTAGTTACTTTGCAGATTCTGATTGTTACAGGTGCAACAAATCCCACATGAGAATGAAGGAGCTATTAATCAAGCCCAAACTGTACACGCCCACACAGGTTTAATTAGCCAAAACATTAAAACATTAAAATCACCTATGTGGGTTTACCGTGGGTGTCCAGGCCTTTTAAAAGGTTTTCTAACCTTTAATCATCAGATCATTTTATCAAGTTAATAAAGAAGATTGTGGTGATGGTTAAAACCAAGTTGACTGTTGGTTTGGAGATGTGATGATGACCACCTTCTCTCAAGTGAAAGTCAGACACTTTGTGTTACCATTCAGGTATTCATGGTGTTCACACACACAACCTCCCAAACACTTGACGTCCATGCTAAATCTCTGCTTCCTAGTGCGAAAACTGTGACCGCCAAAGGCCGGGGATGTTTTTGCCAACCAACCGACTGACGGAGGGAGCTATAGCGCTGCTGGTCGCAGCTTAAAAGGAAGCTAAAGAGAAGTTCAAACCCTGCATACTTTCTTACCTGCGCACAGCTGAACAATCAAAGCTTGAAGTGGGTGATAAAATTGGCGGTATACTGTAGAAAAGCACAAAAGTTGTCGGTAACAGTCAATTACATTGACGTAAAGGTGTGGGGGAGGGGGTATCAAACACAGTTTAACCACCTAAAACGCACCTGTTGGTGGCACACTTACCCCTTTACAACAATGTCCCAATCTGATTTTGTATCTGAGCAGGGGCAGGCATTATTACACGACCACAGAAGGAGGTTGGTTGACAGGAGCTCCAGCATTTAAACCAACAACTGATGATGTTGCTTTTGTGGTGAAATATGTATGGTAGAAGTGTTGTGTTGAGACAGCAGGGTTTCCATGGGGTCTTAAAAAGGAATTTACCTGATGAAGGTCTAAGACCGAAATGTTGTATTTTCTAAATAAATTATTGCTTGCGTAATGGTCAGTATGCGGGACTCTTTCTAAAAGTCTTAAAAAGTCTAAAAAAATCTAAAATTTCAAAATAAAAATTTTAGGCCTTAAAAAGTCTTAAATTATTGTAAGTATTGTGTTCTAGGGCTTAAATAATTTCAAACAGGCCTTCATTTTCCTATGTCAATGTAACGCTACCTCTTTGCTTATTTAAATGTTCCCGCAGCACTTTAGAATTATTATTTTTTTATTCTGTGGTGTTTTATTCTGTCCAATACATTTTGCTGTATTACGACTACAAATGAGGCCAACATACAACTTAAAATTGCAGCCAATCTAGACACCAGTCCTATAATGCCAATGAGGAAATCGGGGAATTGTTTCACTCTGACATCAGACTTTGTTTTCGATGTTGTGATATAGGTCTTAAATTTCACTTATAATGGTCTTAACAAGTTCTAAAAAATTCTTAAATTTGACTTGGAAACCCTGGACAGAGTAGAACTTTGCATCCTACACCAAACAAATTCTACCTAAGCAGATATTGAACAGGTGGAAGTTTGGTTATGCCAGTCAACTAATGTTATCAAAAGCCACATATGTATTTAATCAGCGACTGTCTTGCTAATTGATAGTTTGGGGTGTGTTTGAGTTATAGACAAATATTTTTTTTTTTATAGATTTAATAATCTTGTGTGGGACCCATCATTTCTGGTTCCAGCCCTGCTTCCATTACAAAAGCTTCGGTTCACAGGCTTGATGTGGCCGGTCGAACTTGCTAAAAGCTGCAAGAATTACAACCAAGACAGAAAGGTCGAACAAGAGATAGAAATAGATGAGCGAGGCCAGAGAAAAAGGGGATTGTTGTGATTAAAAGACAATTATCTGTGCACATCGACTTCCCAGTGTTGTGCGGTGTCAGGCTCGAGCTGAGCTGTTCTATCCCAGAAGGCCTTTGGGAGACAATGGCTACTGTGTCAGGAGGAGGGAGGGGGTGCATTAACAAGTCTTGGGGTTTCATGATACGGCCACAGCACCATGCAACTCTTTTAATACTCCACATGCCACGTTTAGGCTTATATAGTGTGTTTTTATTAATGGTAGTTATAGGAAGGATAAGGTGGCAGGTTGTTACAGGCATATTGCCCAATTTGATGTACAATTGACTTAAAACAAACAATTGACAATGTGGTGAAGTTGTAAATGGACCTTTTTAAAACAGGCTTTAGGCGAACCTCACCAGTAGAGAAAAATCACAATATCATAAATAAAATGTATTACCCAGATTACCTTTAGATTTTGTCGCTTGTTGAATTATGTGTTGAATAGCAGGAGGGTTGCAAAGTGGGACTATTACACAGACTGTAGAAAAACAAAATGTGTTTAAAAGTAGCTTCAGGGTGACCTCAGTTCACTGTGTTGTTCAATCAAAGGACGGAGTCTGTTGTGTCTTGGATCACAGAGGCAGTGGAGATGTTTCTCATACTTAACTCTTGTGTGCCGGCCTTATAGTAAGGTGGAGCAAAGCCCAGTGATATCAGTGCAAAAGTCTTAAGTATCTCTAAGATAAAACAATAATTTTAGTCTAGTTAAGTAGATTTGTACTATACTGCTCACGTCAACATCTAAGTTGTAATTATGACTGGGAAAATTCTATTTATATGAAACCTCCCATATAACCCATAATCCAGATGTGCCAAACAAACATGAACACCTCATGTCAGCTAAAAGTTTGTCAGTCAGTGTAAATAAACCCAAATTCAGTGGTTATACTGTAGTGTTATATTGTAAATGCATGTTTTTATGTTTTTTTTTCATCTCTACTATCCATCCCATATCACAAATAAGAGCAAGTGATACTCTTTATAGGTGATGTTTTTTCAGTCTGTTATATAACTTTTAGTAGTATAACTAAGTATTGAGGTGTTGAACTTTGCAGCTTGGAGCCGAGAAGTGTGACTTTGTGTAAAGAACCATATTAGAGTTTAGGCATGTTTTAGCCCATTTACTACAAATTATGTGTACTTTGTGTATTCCTGCCTTTAAATCATAGCACAGCAAAGTGTTCAAGATGTATTAATAGCCTCCAGTTTTTCATTTGTTTCCATTTGTTTCCATCAATTGACTTGCAGAGACTTGTGAAAGATTATGATTTAGGTATCATCATCATCATCATCATCATCGTTTGTTTCTTTTCTAGTCAAACTTAAATTATTGCTATGTAATGTAGTCCAGATAACCTACAATTGCAGTACCACATTGCAATTAGGTTGCAAGTCATGTTTCTGCAAATTGATTGTTCTTTGGTAGGTAAATGGTTGGAAACCCAGTTGTTGGATGGACGGAAGGTGGGGGAATGCATCAAAACATATTTACCACTATGTCATGCTCTGAAAAGCAGATTTGCTTCACTGGGTTAAACCATGCAAAACCACTGTTTTGGTTCTTTAGTTTGTCTATCATCTGAAGTGCTGACTTGGGTTTTAAGACTCAAAACAGTGACAGATTTAAATAAAAGGCTTCCTTACTACTTCCCCCTCATAGTGGTGCTCATCATCTGCATCACACCCCTACTAAACTCACTTCCTGTCTTTTGTTACAATGACCTCAACAAAAAAATGCTCTCCATCAATTCAAAATGACCAAATACTGTATGCTCAGTTCCATCCAGCATAGAGAAACTGGCCGTGTTGGATAGAAAGGCCTCGGAGCTCAAAGCCTCACCCATATTTGTTGGGGCGAGGGGGAACAGTGTGGCCCTTTGTGACCCCGTGTGTATTTATGAATGGCTGAGCCTCTGGGCGATGCCTCAGAACAATGCTGCTACACTGAAGGACTGATTGTCATATGGGAGGAGTGATGGTGGTGGTGATGATGGTGGTGGCGGCAGTGGTGGTGGGGCGGGCAGTTTATTCTCCACCGTTGGGGCTTGGTACAGAGAGTGGCGAGAGGTCTTGCTGGCAGCAGGCTGGTGTGACGCTTTGCATGTGAGTGTCTAAGCGAAGGCTGCTGGGACTGCTCATACAGGAACTGCTGAACGCTTGGAGAATCGGCCACGGCCACCTACACAGGTGAGCAGCTGCAGTGTGTTTAGATTTTTATTTATTTTTTTATGCCCTTGGGAGGTTTTGGAAATGGAGATTTTTTTAAGTAAGAATGAAGGAAGGGAAAGCAGGCGAGGACAAAATGGAGTGACAAATAAGCAATTACTTCTAATCATTCTCTGTGCTTTCCCTAACCACGTGAGCTGCAACAGAGGGGGGGAGGGTCTATCTATCTATCTATCTATCTATCTGTTATTTCTGTTCTGTAAGGTCATACACCTACAGTCAAGGTGCTTGTTTGTGTAAGCATTCATAGAATGAGTTGATGAGTGAGCGAGTGAAACGATTGAGAGTTAGATGAGTCACAAGTTAGATGGAGTTAGGTAATGAAGAAGTGTGTGGGTGCCTAAATGAATGCATTTGTGAACGTGAGTGCATGAGTGAACGTGTTTTGTGATTATGTATAAGCATGTACACGTGTGTGTGTGTGTGTGTGTGTGTGTGTGTGTGTGTGTGTGTGTTCAGTTAGCTGGGGCTGCTAAAAGCCCAGGCAATCATTACTGGACAGATTTTGCTGTCATTAGTGACGAGCCATTCCTGTAATTACCAGAGCGTATTACCATATCCAAACAGACATCTGATGCCAGGTAGAAGAGCCAGTTATTCACAGCCGACCAAAACAGTTTTAGAAGTAATTTAACAGCAGTGGCCTGGATTACGATAACGAGTGAAATATGTGTTTTCTTTAATGACTGTCAGAAGCCTCCGATTTTCACTGCATCTACAGGTAGAAGAAATGTGGTGGTGCAGTTTTCAAAAGGGAAACACAAGTGTTTCCATTCATGTGTAATAAAAATTAGAATAGTGGTGGTGAAGCTGTGTAGCCTAATTGTAATTTTTAATTATGGCCCTATTGATGCATTTTGAACTAGATCAAGTGCCAAAAAGCATAATCCCTCCAGGATAGGCTAATCACATCAGTGGTGACACATTTGAGATTCAGATTTTGACCTTTCATTATAGCTTCCCTTTTAGGCCAATTAATGCATTTTGTAAGAGTCGATAGACATGTGTGTCAAATGGCTCTATCCAACTAGAATTTCAGTGTAAGATTAAAGGGATTTTTATATCTTATCAATTATAGTGCACTGAGTTTTTGTAATGTAACAGTAGATACCTCATCTTTTATCATTACTTCAAGAATGACAATCCCTCCCACCATTATTTCTTTTAAGCGCAAAGATGTGTCATCCTTTGAAATGATACCAAAATCAGATAACACTGTTTCGGTATGGAACAGCAAGTCAAGTGGATGGTTTTAGCAAGCATTGGGATGGGGCCACACTTTATTTGTCTGTGTGGCCGAACAGGTGACGGCTCCGTTTGTCGCCCCCTTTGGTTCAGAGCGGAAGGGAGAGCGCTCTGATGAGAGAGGAGGCCTGTGGCTCACCATCTGCCCACTGGGCTGGGGATTGCCAGAGTCACCGGCTTTGCAAGGTAGAAAAGATGGAAATAAGGGGTCTCTTGTTATGTTGGTGATCTGCCAACTGAAGCTTACTCTATTGTCATGTTTACTTCATACTCCTAAAATGTGATCTATTTCTGTAGGTCCTTATATTAAAATAGAAAAAAATGCATGCAGCTTTTAAATTTAAACCAAATGCACAAATATATATAGCATCAGTACAAACTTGTAAGCAGGACGTGAGACACACCTACAGCAACGTGTATATACCAAGAAAAACCATCTTGACATCCCATTTTTCTGTGGTTTCTGACGGTATATACTGTATGTATGTATATATATATATATATATATATATATGTATACATGTATTTCTTTTTTTGGAAGTGTTATATATAAATAACAATTCCAAAATAAATCTGTTTCCTTGAAAAATAATAAAAGAGGAACTTAATTGTCACAGCAGCAAAATAAGATACACAAACAGATGCCAATAGACAAAAAAGAACCATTAAACACTAAAATACAACATACGTGATGGGCAAGAAAAATGAAATAGAGGTATGCACCTTACATACACGTCAAAGTCCAGCCTGAATCTTTTATTTATGCCAGCACTCTGCAGTAACTTGAACAGACTGTGTGACTGGATATTGGCATATCTCTGTGTTTATGTTTGTATCTGGTGTGTGTGTGTGTGTGTGTGTGCGGTGCGCTGTGCTCTGTGCTCATCGCAGCTCAGCGCGGCATGTGTGAGAGGGGGAGCAGTCATGTTTTAAGACCATCTGCTCCTCTGGGTATTTTAGTGGGGGCCTTAGCTTTTGATGGACCAACGCACGTCACAGGCAAGCAGCAAAGCGCAAGCTGTGAGCGGGCCTGTTCTGGAAAAAAATCCTCAGTTTCTGCCTCTCACAATGGCCAGTGTTCTGCATACAAGGTTCCCATTCTTTTTCCCCTCTGTCCACGAGCCACGGTGAAGCTCTTGTACAAGGGCCGCAGACGATATTCACAAAGAAAATGTTCTTCTTGGCACAGTCAAATGGTTGTGTGAGCCTTTTGGTTTGTGTGAGCAATTTCATTAATGTGAAATTAAAGGTGTCGTGGCCTGATTTAGCAGAGCTGATTGTTCAGATAGCATCTGTATCCCTGAAGCGTGATGTGGAATAAGTGATTATGTTGAGGTCTGATTGCCTTTGATATTAGAAGAGGAGGTTGTGCACATTGCAGCAAAAAGATCAGATGAAGACAAACTGATGTACTTTTAGATGACATATCTTCAAGACTAAACTGAGCTTTGTCTTTTGGCTATTTCTTGTAGTTTCGTTTGAACTTTTTGTTTCTTTTTTCGTGACAGAAACAAACATGACATGATTATGTTCAATGGGACGCTCACACCGTCTGCTCTTATTTAATGTATACATACTGTCAATACAATGACTATAGTCCCAGCAGGACAATGGAGCAGGCTGAGCTTACAAACAGCACATAGGGGACACAGAGGAAGGTCACATATCTGCACACCCCACACTGAGAAGTGTGTTGGCTTGCCTTATGCTGCATGTGTGTGTAGGGGGGGGTATGGCATGCCGTGTATTCGTTTGTACATGGTTCAAGACCGTAAATGCAGCATTCTCCTCTTCAGCTCTTCTCCACTCTGTTTATTGAGGGATTCCCTTGAGGTTATTCAGGGCTTGGTCGATGCCATCACTTGGACAGTGGCCTAAAGGCTTTTGGACCCTACATGTAACAATGAGAGTGGGAAAAAGTGCCACTTGGATAGACAAGTTGCCTTTGTTACTCTTATATGTAAACTAGGTGGACCTCTGAGTGGATCCATGCTTGTAGTCCACGCCTACAGACATTCCTCAGCAGGGAAAATATTTGATCTGTTATGCAGCTGGAAAGATCAACGATCATGCCCTGAAGCCTTTTTTCATTTCTGAAATTCAAATTCATCCAGACATGGCCTCAGATTCAAACACTGAGTTTAATTCTAAGAACCATTCTAAAATCAAATTATTTATTAAACTAATGTAAATCTGTAATTTACATATTCATCTTGCATGTTCCTCCTACTCTTCGTATATTGCTCTAACGCAGCCTTTGTGATATTGAGTCATAGTTCTTTCACCGCGCAGCGTTTGCCCTTGTGTCTTTGGCCCCCTTAGCACGAAACAGTTCAACTGATGTCAACATACTTTGCTTTGATCTCAGAGGGATGTATGATCATGCCCCAGAGTTGAAGGCATCAAGACACACGGGGCAGATCAGGGAAATGGTGGAACTGAGGAAAGGAATGCTGAGTGGGCCAAAGAACGGCTCCAGAAATGCCTGAAGGCATATTCAGAGCTGCCCACGACACATGTAAACCAGAGCTCACACAGACTCCCTCTCTTCCCCTTCCCCTTGTCTCCTTCTAACATCTCTCTTTATCTCCCTTTTCTATCCTGTCCCACAGAATCAGACATCTAGGATTTGGAGCAAGGCGACCAACTCAGGGAGAACAATCACAACGGGAAGAAGAAGAAGAAGAAGAAGTAGAAGTCCGGACTGAGAGGGAGCAGGAGCCTGGTGCTGAGGCTGGTATGAGGCAAGTGTTTTGTTTATGTGTTGTTTGTTTGTTTGTGTGTGTGTGTGTGTGTGTGTGTGTGTGTGTGTGTGTGTGTGTGTGTGTAAAAAAGTGTGCACACGTATGCTGTGTGCTCTGTGCCAGCCGTTTGTCTGCCCCATCAATGAGGCCATTGTTGTTGATGTTGGTGGTGGTGTCAGTGGCCCTGCCTGGCTGCTCGGCTCCATTCTCTCCTGCAGTTGCTGATGCATGGCCTCTCTGCCTGGACACACTCGACCAGCTCTTGGCCTTTTGTTGCAGCACAGATGGTGGAGCTTGACGCAACATTGGAGAAAAGTTAGGATTGTCACAGCCAACAGTTGTCATTTATTTGCCAAGATGTCTCGAAATGTGACCCCTTTCAATGTGACATGTTCATTTTTTAAAGCGTCTGTAATCGATTTGCAACAATGTATCAAATGTGAAAAGGGGTTGCTCATAGCAATGAACCTACAGAGAATTATCACCTGAATTTGCATCTTTCCTTGGCTTTACAGAGCTTTATAGTGAGTTTTGGTTCACTCTCACCACTCTCATTGTTTTTGGCCACAGCAGACAGCAAAAAAAAGCTCTAAAAAAACCACTGTAGCAGCACCAAACAGTAAACTGTTAGAGATTAGCTGGTAAACATAGTGGAGCATTTAGCAGCTAAAGAGACAGATATTTCTCTCAGGAGTTGGTGGAGACCAAAAGCAGATTTCAAAGAGAGTGAGTACTGGATTTACATGTGCCAGGTGGCCAGAAATACGACAACGAATGAATGACAAGGCTGATCCTTAACTGCTGGATGTTTAAATAATCCCAAATTCCCCATATCACCTTAAAATGTGATGATGTGTCAATGTTGTGTTAACGACTTGTTTCTGCTGCCCCCAAGTGGCCAAATAAACTGTTATTGCAAGTTCAAAGAAGAATAATCTCTATAAACAGATATCCTCATATGAATGCAGAATATGTAGGAAACAGGACAATATTTTGGTATCGGAAGCGTTCTGGTTTCTGTTTGTCGTCCGAGTAGTGTTGACCAATCACTTTTGGCTTTAGTTGCACGCAGGTCAACAGTCCATGCGGAGAGCAAAAGAGGGATTACTAAATTGACGTCAGACCGATAGCTCATGGGTTCCTGGATTGAAAGAAGAGTGGCAAATTAGAAAGTAGAAGGCAGCTATTTGCCAGGTAAACTTCATGTAAGTGTTCAAATATCTATGCATTTGTGAATAATGAACAGCATGACAAATCCATGGCCTCTTGCAATTTCCAGTACAACAGCCTTTTTGCTTCTTCTTCACAAACAAGGCTAGTATTGGTCATGGATTCTCCGTGGGATGTTGGGATGTGTTAATCACGAAGCTCTGATACACAATCCACTCTTGAGCCTGCCATCTGCACACACCGGCTGCTGCAGCATGAGGCTCAATCCTCTGCTTCTACTTCTGCATGTATTAATCATTCCGCAAAAGTAACAGTGGTCTTGATAATAGTACATATTTTATTTACATAGCATTTAAACAGTTGCAAATGTCTTTAAAACAACGTTAACGGCAGTTAGCATGTTGAAAATGTAACTATAAACTAAACACTCAAAAATAATAGGTAAAGCAACATTGCACTCATTGAGTGTAAATAATATTGTCTGATATGGATCATTGTTACCTGCATCAGATTGCAGATGTTTAGTACACATTACAGCAAAAATCATTGTGTGAAATCTGTTGAACACATTAAAGTGTATAAATTAACAACCTTAAATATTACATTGTGAGCAGTCAATGCTAAGTTAGTAATTAAAAGGAATAAGGAAACATTATTGGAGAGAGTGATGAAGTATTTAGTGTTATTATCATTTATTAGTCAGCACATCAGTTTGATTTAACTGCAGAGGTACAGATTATTCCTGTGTTGTTATTATTATCATCATTGGCTGGAATTTCCTTAAAAGAACTATTTTACTTTGAGAGGATGTGCCTTCCCAGTATTTGTTTGTGATGCTAAACCAAAGTTCAGTTCGTTGAATACTCAAAGGTAAAAAGGTAACACACACACACACACACACACACACACACACACACACACACACACACACACACACACACACACACACACAGATCTTCAGGACAAGGTGGACATGGTCACAAAGAGCATGCTCTGATGAAGGCCATAGGCTAAAAACGGATTAGTCCACTTTGTCCTAAATATCTGTCTGTGTGCTACCTTTTCTACCTTTGGGTATTCAACGATGGCGTTACAATTGTTTTCCATTTTATTTTGATTCAATAAGCACTGCTATATGTTTTCTCTGGCTGATGACCATGTATACTGTAGCTATTAAACTCACTGCATAGAGCCGGCATGCTATATTTATATATATAGCATTTATGAAGTAAAAGTTGATTAATTGTACTACCTGTTGAAGCTAACTATGGAGGTTCTTTAAAGTTATTGTAATGATGTGTACTTTCATTCAATTTAAGGGACATGATTTTCTTAGTTTACATGCACAGGTTAGGTTTTGGGAGTTTAAATTATTTTGGTAATTCAAAGACCCAAAGACTTCCGTCTCTCACATGACGCTTCACTCACCCTCACACCTATTACATGTGCATGTGACACAGACAGAGATATCATAGTGCCTCAACATAAAATTACAAACCTTTTTACATACAGTAAAGTAGTGTTGAATCAATAAGTGATATGATTATCGATAAATGGCAGTTGAAAGTGAGGTTGATATATAATAGCTTGATTGACAACAGAACAGAATCAGCTTTATTGGTATGTGTCCACATACAAGGAATATGACTCTGGTTTTAAGTTGCTCCCAATGTACCTACACACATGACCAAGAACAATTAAGACAGCAATAGGAATAGAGCTAAAAACAAGGACAACAGAGCTGAACAAATAATGGTAAAACATAAACATAGGACTATTATGTGCATACAAGTAGGCTAGGTGAAAATAGGTGTACATACAGTATTTAGATGTATATAAAAAGTAACAACAACATACAATGTCTATACATGCCTCTTTGTGGATCCAGAACCGAGTTGATATTCCAGACTATGAACAGAGAGACAAGAGAAGAGAAAAGCAACAAAAAACAACCAGACACAAAAACATAAAGATATCAAGTGAGCAACAATCTGTAGTGGGATTTTAAAAAAAGAAAATAATTTAATTTGGCTGTGATAATAAATGTTTTAAGTGCCTTAACTGGTGCTATTTCTTTAATAAATGCAGTGGCATTTGTTATATAATTACTGAATTCCGTTATTGGTCTCCCCTTACGTCCTGATTTATTTTAACTATAGCGCAGATAGTATCAGATGCTGATGACATGATGTGTGGTGACTGGGGTTTGGTGTTGTGTAAGAGCACGGTCAACAGTGAGTATCATTCATTGGATGGGCTTACGTATGGCGGCCGTAATGAGTGACTCCACTGAGGGAGAGGGGTGGGGGAGGGGAGAAGCAGGTGTTGGCTGAAGCTGAGTTTGTGTATTTAATTGTGTCACTTACTACGGCTCTGTGAGAGCAAGGGGGCTGTGAGTGATGTCATGCCCTGATGATGCTGATGTCACTATTTTTTTTGTTTCTTTTACAGAGAAGAAGGCTGTCAAGCTGTCTGGATGTGAGTGAGCACCCTCTAGTGGAGCTGCTGACACGCTGTCCTGCAGAGCTTCTGTTTGTTTCTAACCATCAGCATTTCAAGGTAGAACCACAGTTCAAGTCAAAGCACAGTTTGCTAACAAAAATGTACTTCATGGTGCTTTTGTAGATAAATAATGTATGTCTTTGACTCTTGGCTGCTGTGTTTTATCATCAATATTTTGTTTCATCTGGGGCATGAAATAAGCTTTTGTGTTTAGACGAAAACTGATACAGGGCCATCTGTGATGAGTACAAAAAAATATGAAAGTGGAATTGCTTGTTGGCAAATGTTTCCAAATGTTTAATTTTGCAGAGGAACATATTGTGATGCGAACATCGCCTAACTCCAATTTTGGTGATAAGTGATTCAGTGAAAAGATTTTCCTCTGTGGGCTGAGCAAATTGTACAACCTTTGGGACTTTTAAACAATTTTAAAATGCATAGTCCTAAAGATCAAAACTACTTTGTTTTTCTTTGTGGTTTTCAAAAGCTGTTTATCAAACACGTTCTACTACTTTTTGATGGCATTTTTGGTACCTGATGCTATACTCAAAACCCAGAAACCAAACTGTTAAATCTCAGAAACATTGTGAGTATTTATGTGATTCTTGGAGGTAGATGTAGTGTCTGAGTCACACAGCAGCACCAGAGCTGTAAACAAGACATTTCATGTTTTTTTCTCTCTTGATGAAGAATGTGTTGTGACTGACAGGATCTTATTTGTTCCAGACGTCTATGGTCCAACGTTGAGCAGAGACCATGTGGTGTTTGGAGCTGCTCTTACCACTGCTGTTGATCATTAATGGTAATACATTCCTGTTCCTCTTCCTTGTTTGATGGTAGACATATTCTTCTATTGTGCCTCACACTAGTCACTATGCATGCAGTGATTTTACACTCTGTCTCCAGTGGTGGAAGAACTGTTCAGATCCTTTACGTCAGTAAAAGTACTAATACCACACTGTAAAAATACTCTGTTACAAGTAAAAGTCCTGCATTGAAAATGTTACTTAAGTAGAAGTATGTAAGTATCATCAAAAAAATGTACTTACAATAATAAAAGTAAAAGTACTCTGCAGAAAAATCCTCACATTTTAGAAACTGGAAACGATCCAAACAGTTCTGTCAGTCAACTAAGTGTTGTACTTGTAGGCCTATATTCAATTTCAATTAAATTGTATTTATAGTATCAAATCATAACAGGAGTTATCTAGACTTATCTTATCTAGAGTAGGTCTAGACCACACTCTATAGTTTACAAAGCCCCAACAATTCTAGTAATTCCCCCAAGAGCAAGCATTTAGTGCGACAGTGGCGAGGAAAAACTCCCTTTTAGGAAGAAACCTCGGCAGACCCAGGCTCTTAGTAGGCGGTGTCTGACGATACCGGTTGGGGATGTGCTGAACAGTGGCAATAATATTCACAATAAAGATAATGGAACAGTGACTACAAATGGTAGTCGTAGTAGTTCATGTCATAGCAGGGCACTGCAGGGCGTTACAGGATGTAGCGTGGTACAGCAGAGCATAGCAGGACGTAGCAGGACACTGCAGGGCACCGCAGAGCATAGCAGGGTGTAGCAGGGAGTGCAGCAGGACCACGGCGACAGCTGCAACCAAGATCTTGGTGCCATCCTAATCCAAGGAAATATACTGGCCGAAAAAAACAAAAACATAAGGACTATATTGTTGGGTATTTTAAATAATCTATAATAAAATATCGTATTTTATAAACTACATGTGTTTTCTGTGCAAAAATCTTAATTTGTAAAGTAACTAGTAAAATGTCAGATTAATGTAGTGGAGTAGAAAGTACAATATTTCTCTCTGAAATGTACTGGAGTAGAAGTAGAACGTGGCATGAAACGAAAAGAATCAAGTAAAGTACAAGTACTTTGCACTTGCATTTGTACTTGCATACAGTACTTGAGTAAATGTACTTAGTTACATTCCACCACTGTCTATTTCTGATCTTCTCTCAGATGCCAGCTGCCAGTGGAACGTTTGGGTACCTCGGGACATCTCGGCCATGACCAACTCCTGTGTGGTCATTCCGTGCACCTTCATGTATCCGTCTGGTATCAGGCCGTACCGTGGCACTCACGGTATCTGGTACTTCGGCCAGCCGTACCCTCAACTCTTCCCTCCCGTTGTCTTCAAATCACGCACAGACGTTGTGCACGAGAGCTACAAGGGCCGCACCAAGCTCCTGGGTGACCTGCACCAGAGGAACTGCACTCTGCTCATCAACAACATTGGCACAGAGCACTCAGGGAGATACTACTTTCGTGCTGACCTTGGTGGAGCCAACATGTATACGTACCCAGACTTCTCTGAGCTCAAAGTTCTGGGTAAGTCACTGATCAGACTATCAGATCTGTAACCAATAAACCAGAAATATGAAATCCGTAATAGTAAAGTTTTGTCTTTTAATCATTTCAACACAAAGGCTGAAACTATTCTTTCAAAAGACCTTTCCATTTAATCTTTATTTGTCATTTCCATTCTTTTATTCTACTTATTTTGTATTATTGTTTTAGATTTTGTACGGTACTGTTATATTTTCATGATTGGTACAGTATATTTTGCTCTAGTTTTAACTTAACATTCCCGTACACACTTTTAAAAGAATGTGGACTTGTGCGTCCCAGACGACCTCCGAATGTGGTCTAAGTGATTAGATCTTAATTCATACTAAAATGCCTCCTGTCCTGGGTGCATTCTCACCTGAACTGTAGAGCTGTCCATCTGTGATCAGGTCACTCAGAACAGATGTTAAAACCAGGTGAAAACAGGGCTTATGATCTCTGCATGGAGATAAAATACTGCTTTACTAATGAAGTTCCTCTTATTATTATTAAGACATCCAGTAAAGTCTTTGTATTCCTGTCCACCAGATCAACCCAACATCGATGTCCCAGAGGAGATTGTCAGCGATGAGAGTTTGGAGCTCACATGCTACGCTCCAGACAACTGCCCCGACATGACTCCAGAGATCCAGTGGATGTACACCGACTACCTGCCTGACCCAGAGTTCAGCACTGACTACCTGGAGGAGAGCAACACGGCGGTACTCTCCAGCACCCTCACCTTCACACCCAGACCCATGCACAACGGGCAGCTCCTGGGTTGCAGGGTCTACTACCCCAACACCACACTGGTCTATGAGAGGCTCATCTCTCTGGACGTCAAGTGTAAGTTAAAAGGCACCTCGCACTATAGGGCCATTGAGTAATAACGATGCTTTTCCACCTCTGTCTATAGTCTTAAAGGGACTGTTGTGTGTGACATGCCATACTAGAGTCCCAACAGCAATTATGATTCCTATCAAGCTAATTTCATTCTTGAGTGTCTTCCAGGAAAAGGTTAATAAGTTTCCAAAAACTCAAACATATCCTGTTTAGTGTTTTTGTCATGCACGCATACATCACTGTCCTACATTGAGTTATATGTTGCAAATTCGGTTTAATTATTTAAAATGAGTGTTGTTCAGACACAATGTCCTGGGACATTAAATTCTTTGTGTTACCTTCCGTCCCAGATGCTCCACGTTCTGTTTGGGTGAACGTTTCCTCTGAGGTGATGGAGGGCAGCTCTGTGATGCTGCACTGCGAGGTGGACAGTAACCCTCCTCCCAGGATTTCCTGGATGTTCGGAGACCAGGAGCTGCTATGGGACACGGCGTCCAATGTCTCCCTCTCCCTGGACGATGTGACGCCTGCACAGGAGGGAATCTACACCTGCGTTGGGGACAATGGCTACGGCACCATGAACACTTCACTGTACCTGGCTGTCAAGTGTAAGTCTCTGAGAAAGTTGTTGTGTGTCCTGATTCCAACATATTGTACATTCAATTTGTATGTAGCAGGGAATCAGGACTCTGCAAGTTACACTGCATTTAAAAGTTTAGGGGATTATTTACAATGAGTTTGGATTGTACAATTAGCTTGAATTCTCCCATCAACACAATTAAGGAATAGTCTACTGAACATGTTTTGAGTATCAAATACTCATCCTCTGTAGGCTTATAATGTGGCTCTTAAAAGTTTGCAGATTGTGTCTGGGTGAAGTACGGAAACTTTTCTCGGCCTGGATTCAGTTACAATGGGTTTAAACACAAAAGCCTCTTCAATGGATAAAGCTTCAAAAACATTGGTAGAAACAGAACTCCAAAAGGAATGATAATGTTTCTCTGTAACTGCTGCATGTGTACAGTAAATAAACAAGTTTTTACTCACAAGTTTGCCATATCAACTTAAAAGGACTTCAATCAATTGATATTAAAGAATGTTACATTTTGGATTTTCTTACAGTGTACTTGATAACAAAGTATTTTCCAAAATCTAAATGTTTTGCAGACCCTCCCCGCGAGCCCCTTGTGAACGACTCTATGATGGTACTAGAGGGATCCTCACTGGCCCTGCACTGTAGCACCCAGGGCAGCCCGGCCCCAACCCTCACCTGGCTGAAAGACGGGGAGCTGGTGGGCACCATCACCGCCGACGAGCTGTCAGTGTTGGAGATCGTAGAGATCACACCGCAGGGAGATGGGCAGTACCGCTGCCTGGCCGAGAACGAGCACGGAAGAGCCAGTAGCTCCTTCAACATCACTGTTGAGTGTGAGTGCTTCACTGTCCTTCATGGCAGTAGTGTAAAAAGTAGCTAGGACATAGAATGATATGATGAATGATTTGATCTGCAGATCAAAAGGATCATAGCAATACTTGGATCATCTGTAATGAGCATTTCTAAAGATCTTGTTTAAACTTTTTTGAAGTAAAAAAACTTTTTTTATTTACATATTCCTACTTCCATTAAGAAAATAAACATTTTGGCCCAGACCAAAATATCAGAATCAGAAAGCAGTTTATTGCCACAGTAGTGGAACTACATGGAATTTGCCTTGGTGATTGGGTGCATACATACAAACAAACAAACAAACAAACAAACAAACAAACATATTAAACATGAATAATAATAAACAATAAATACCGAAACGGAGACAAATATATACAAAGTGGTTGTTTAAGCATGTTTTGTGAGATAACTATTTTTCATATTCATATTCAATGCTGTTATTGTAGCTCTTTTACTCTGTTGCCTCCTTCTTCAATAGATGCCCCTGTCCTTCTGGAGGAGTCAAAGTGCACAGTGGTGAGGGAGGGTGTCCAGTGTGTCTGTATCGCCACAGGAAACCCAGAACCCACCATTGAGTTCTACCTGCCTGACCTGAACATCACCATCAACGAAACAGACGGCCGGTACAACTTCTACACGCACACAGACGGACACACTTCCACGGGTATGATCAAGTTGCGGGAGAAAGGCGAACGGGTCGACAACGGCGGCCCTGCCGTCAACGTCCACTGCAGCATCTACAACATGTATGGGAGAGAGAGCATACACCTGGAGCTACAGCAGGAGAGTGAGTTGAGACTAACTGTACACCAAAACAGATGACTTACTTGTGATTTTTGTTGTAATGTTTGATAAAACCATATCAGAATGTCCTCCGTCTGCCTCTGCCTCCTCCTCACCATCTATCTAATAGCATTCCTATGTGTTATGCAGTAAGTCTGGTGATATTCTATGTTTTTCTTTATGTCAACAGAGCCCTATGAAAAGACCAAAACCAACTGTAAATTGATCCTATTAACAAGTTTTGTCTGTAAAACGTAGTTTTCTGTGCCATAGAGCTCCATTGTTGCCCAAAAACTATTAAAAAAAAACACCAAAGAGACTACGTTGCACTGGGTAACATATTTCCTTTATTACCATGAATATAATTATGGGCACTCTAGTTTGTTTTGAGCCAATCCCATATACACTGTCCTGCTGCCATAAGTTAAATTAATTGTGTATTGATCCACAGCAGAAAATAGTCCCCAACAAATGTACTATTTCCTTCTGTTTAAGTAAAGTTTACGAAAAACTCCAGTGTCCAGCTGTTTAAGGGGAATACTGTATTAAGATTTATAAAGTTCTCAATGCATACAGTATGTACATATTTCTATATATAAATATGTGGAATGTACTTTCATTTACATTACCAAAGGCAGGTAAAGGTAGAGCATGTCCTCCAGTCATCAATTACAGAGCATTCACTTATTTTATCACATTGGTATATTATCCAAATGGACTATAGTGTAAATCATTCATATTTTCTATTAGTTTCTACTAGTTTTCTATTTCTGTATTAAGAAATTAAACTACATATTTGAAGTTTGTATTTAAAAATGTCTCTTAAGTAGGGATGGATGTACTTGGGTGTAGGAGTATTTAGAAACAGACGAAAAGGGCTTTCACACCAAAATGCACTAGTTGACATTATGCAGAAAAAGGTCACTGTTTCCAATGGACAGAGTGTCTCTCTCGGCAAGCTATAGCAGTGAGCAAAATGCTGATTTTTTTGCCTGGTTTTGCTACCAAAGTAACTAAATTAAGACTAAAAGTAACTCAAGTAAAAAATGCAACATCAAAAATGTCAAAAACATCATAGGAATGTGCTACTTTTCACTTTTAACATTACCTCATGCAACGGTTGGTCCTGTGGGATTGGTCTGAAACCTGCATAACACATTTGGTTATGGGATTCATGGGATCATGACAGGAAGAAAATAAGGATTATTTCAGCCTTATCCTTTAATTATCCTTTAAATTATCCTTTAAATTATCTCGTCATAAAAGTACATGATGGACATTATAAATGGATGTTTGTGTTTTTAGAAACTAACATTAGAATTAGAATTATTTTCTTCTTTTCTTACCTATTGTCTTCTCATTGGAAAAACAAAGAGCTTCTCTCCCTAAATAGATGCAATCCTGTTGTGATTAAGTCAATCCCTTAATGTTTGGTAGGCTACATATTGGAGTTTTAAAATGGTGTCTTCCTCTTCCCTATGCTCTTCTTTTCCTTAAGTGTGCCTTCTTGTCGGCTAGGTGCACAGTTTTTCTATGTGTAGTTCATTATGTTGATCAATAATTGACTCGTATACCCAGTTTTAAAAAAAGATTTTGATCACCTTTGTTTTCAGAAAAGTACATGATGGCAGTAATAGTTGGCACCATTGGAGGAGTGGCGGTCATAGCCTTCATCATTGCAGCAGTGAGATACGTTGGTCATAACAACAAGAAGTGAGTATAAATGGCAAACTAATGGAGAGGCCGATGCGAGGCAGAAGTAGTCGTTTTCCTCACTAAGCATTTTCTAAAATCCAAGGAAACACTTGAGCCTAGTCATCCATTCTAAAACACATTGATGCACATTGTATATGAGTGAATGTGGGATTGATGTGGACGTGATAATCATTTATCCAGAGCAATTTAGCAGTTTCTTTGCCACGACAAGTCCCCCGTTGAAATCCCTGGAGATCCACATTGGATGCCTTGGGGAGTGGGTCAGCAAGCTGGACTAACCTTATATTTCGAGTCCCTGCTCTGACACTGCTTCTGTATCCTTGACCTGCTATGCTAAATTAAAAACCCAGGTAGTCCTCTTAACAAAGGTGCTTTATTTTAGCCTCAAGGCATATTTGGACCCCACCAATTTGCACGCTTTCTCTGACAAATCACCCCTGAAGTGGGTGTGAGCTCAGCGACTAAACCCATAAAATAACCACATCACCTCACACCCACAGTTGGCCTCCAGCTTAACCTTACAGAGCTTGTTGTTTTAAAATGGATGCCCAGGCTTGGCGTGTCGCCCTGCGTTAGTGGCAGTCGAGACCGAGTCTGATTATGTGACTCCGTCCCCCAGAGAGAATGGCAACCCTAGGCAGGACGTGGTCCTGGAGAACCCAGCTTTGTACTACAGCGCAGTCAAGAAGGACAAACAAAATCTGAGGAAGAAAGTGGTGAGACATACTGATGTCAATGATTATGATTATGATGGATGGGTTGGGTGACCATTCTCAGATTGTTTGGGGTTACAGTTTTGTGTAATGCAACAAGTTGTAAATTATGAGACCCCATTTTGACCTCTGACAATGAGGGAATAGGAGTCTCTCCCACTAGCAGTCCAGTGGCTCCAACCATGACCTTTCCAGACACTGTTTTCTCTTGCTTTCATCGCTTCTCTGCGTTTTTCTGTCTGTTTTTCTCTCCCCTAACTCTCGCACAGCTTAAGACAGAGCTGTTGGGCTCAAAGTTTAACTCCATTCTAGAGGAGACTACGGTAAGGTTCCTAAACAAATCCCCATTAAAAACCACAAGCCTCAGTGACAGATGCATCTCCTTGCATTTCAGCTTCTGTGTTCTGTACACTGCCGTTTGTTTCCGAAACTGCCTTCTGCATGGCTGCCTCATTGCTAACACAAATTGCCAAACTAACAGGAAACATCTCAGTCTCCCTGTCAGTTGTCGACCAGTAACCACTAACACTTTTTCTTTATGTTGTCTGTCGCATTCTTCTGTCATCTGAGGTGCCACCGGCACCTTGCCAGTCATTTGTGCCGCTGATCGGTCCTTCTGTCTGCAGGGAGAAGACGGGGATTATCAACCTGTGGGCTCTATGGCAGGACTGGAGAAGCAAGAGCTGAATTACGCTGCTCTGGAGTTTATCGGGGCCAGGTCCAGGGAGGGGGCCTCAGGGAGGGGGGATGATGGCAGCAACTACACGGAAATCAAAGCCAAATGAATCGCGATCCTTCCCTGATCCCTCGGCAATGCGAGACACAGTGGCAGCCCCAACACATGTCCTGTCTCATAAACTGTGTAATAACCCTCCTTCCTCTACTGGATTCCATCCTGCATATGACTCTTTTTTTCTCATTTCTTCAGATTTGTCACATATAATGTTGATGCCACTACTCCCTCCCAGCCTCAAGCTGCCCCTTCTCTATTGGACGCCCATTCACATGCCATCATTTGGGAAAACTGGTACTTTTTTGGGTCGGAGCATGACCAACTGGACAATGTAAAAGGAAGTATGTTAGCCTCAGTTGTAGTACATGGGCTCTAAAACATGCAGTGTTAAACAGCGACCATGTTTTTTGTTGCTTTCTCCATGTTCTCCATTGTGATTGTCAATGTTATTGTCAAAAGACAGACATCTGAGTGCTCGCATCCGTCTCACTATTTGCTCTACATCTGTGTCTTGTAACTGTCACTGTGTCTACTGCCAGTCGAAGCATCAGGGCAAGGAGTAACTGCACTTTTTGTTCCCTTATATTTATGTGTGTCTATCAGCAGAGAGCAAACCTCTCTTCTCTCCTTCCTTTAGTTAATTACATCCCGAAAAGATGAGTGACTGAGGCTAGAGATGGAAACGCATCTTAGCATCTTATTTACACGTAATTGTATTTAATGTGTGCTGTGACTCGGTAGCCTCTCAAAAAAATGAAGAAATGTCATTATCACTTTTGATAATAATTGAAGAGGTTTTGTAAATTCAAGTGGTACACTGTCCAGTTCTGAAAAATGCCACAACTTCTTTCCAGTATTTTCCAGTTAACTGTAGAATTTGTAGAGATTTTGGGTGAATTTCCTTCACTGTGGCCAAAATGTCTGTCTCATCTTCTACTTCTTCTCCTTAAAGCATGGGTTCTAGCTCTCTGATTGATCTGAAAAGTACAGCACAACTTATTTGAGCGTGAGTGGCAGAAGTGTTATCTCATTTAGACAATGTGCGTGTTTGTATGCGTGTGTGTGTTCGAATTGTGCTGAAAGATCATTGATCACTGGGGTCTTTGGGAAGTCCAAGCATCACTTCACCAAGTTGATGCTTTTTTCTCACATGGTTGCATCAGATGTTTGAATGACAAAAAGTGATGCTGACTAGCCAGCTGGTTGTGCTATTCAAAGACATTTGATGAACCTGTGATGTAATATCAAAGCACACTAATTGTCTAACTTGATAATGATGGTGTCAATAATATATATATATATTAATAAGACGTATATTGATAGGGAATGGATGTCAGTATGTACAGTAAATACCCAACATGACTGTTTTGCCAACAGGCGCTTAAATTATGGATACAAGCCAGTGTGAGAAGTACATACATTCTATTTTGTCACACATCATTCAAATACATTTGACTGAACATTGTCTTAATATGAGCTTGGTGAATAGTACCAACATCAACCTACTGTGCACTATAGTCAAAGTCAAATCCGAGGCTGTGTTTACATGCAGGCAGTGACCTTCTTATTGACTATAATTGAGGCTGATTTAAAGTACAATACCACCTGTGTACTTTTCTATTAACCCTTGAAAGGGAATTACAGCAAAAGCAAAGATACAGGGGCCGAGATATCCAGACTTCTCCCAACCCACTGTATTCCACTTTACCCACAGAGCAACCAATAGTATCTTTTTTTTAGGCCCTCCATGCCTGGTATTGGCCCATGTCTTTCTAAACCCCATGCGCCTTTTTTGTAAGTCTGTATTTTCTCAGACTTTACAAAGCAGAGTTGCATTATAGGAGGACATTATGCAACTGTTTTCACATTCTGAGCTGTACTGCCCATGACAAATACCTGACCTTTACATCAGTAAGTCAGTGGAGTATCCCTTTCATTTATGTGAATAGTCTCAACCCACCAATGAAGCCATCACTGTGCTTCCTCTGCTTCTTCCACTTTGAATCACATCTTGCATGTCCCACGTCTCTGTTTCTCTCACAACTCATTGACACACTGCAGCCTTTACTTACTAACATGGTCTGCCATTTTAAATAAGACAACATTTAATCGTTTGATTGATATTTTAAATGGGTCTACTCACTTTCAGTCAATGTAGGGAAAATGCAAATAGATATTTACTATGTATTGTATGTTGGATTGTTTTAACACTTTTGGCGTCTAAATGAATCATGCAAAACAATTACCTTTTCTCTGCAAGAAACGATTTTTAAAATACTGAAGGTAGCGGCTGCAGTTTGATTTTAAACATAAATTATGCAACTTGTCCACTGATTTTCTCCTCCTAAACAGACATTTTTACTCTGTATGTATTGATTTTGATAGAGTGCTCAAGTGGACACTAAAAGCTAGCTAGAGATGTGCAATGATCTCTTCTTGAAGACTTAAATTACTTTTGATACACATACTCTGACTAAGGCTTTATAAATGTATGTTATAAAACAACACTGCACTTTGGCAGTCTCATTTAAAATGATGGATTAAGTTCATCGAGGCAGCAGTGTGTAGCAGGAGTACAAAACACAGCAAAGGGCTCTCACTGTGGCAACTCCATATGTGGGTAGACTGTTCATGGGCAGCGATGGCAATATGAAAACAAAATTACACTATGAGGAGTACTTCAGTTTAAGCTGCTCAAATGAACCTAATAAATAAAAAATAATAAATCTCTCTCTGCCAAAAGCCCAGTTTGAATAAACCATGTTTATGAAGCCTCGGGTTCTCTATGAAGCAGGGCAAAGAAATACAATGAGGAAAAGATGTATAGGGTCATTTTTCATACCCATTATGCTGTGCAGTGTGTAAACTACACATGAAAGAAGTGAGATCTTGCTCACCAGTGTTGGTGGTAATGTATTACAAAGCCATGCATTGTTACAATTGTTCACCTGCAGCTGAGTGAAGGCATCACCGTCACTACTTTAATAGTCACATTACAGTTACTGTTGTAACATACGAGTTGCTGCAGGTTTTCATTTTACCTCTTTATTGACACAATATCTTTGGGAAGCATTCCTTTGTCTTATCCAGCCTCAAGTCATGTATGAAGTATTAAAATTGAACATGTATTAGTGCACACAAATGAGCCATTTGACTGAAGAAGTCAGAATTAAATACTGGAGATTATTTTTAAACCTGAGCAAATCTATTACATTCCACTACAAAATGTAGTGGTATGTAATACAATAAGCTAGGTATAGGGGGTTTTGAGCAGAAAAACACACTCCAAGCCAAAACAGGTTAAAAATGCAGTTCTCTGTGCATGTAAACAAAGCTTTTGTCATCCAGCTATTCTGACTCAGATTTGCCTTTTATTAAGACATTGTTCTGTTGACTTAATGATGGATATGCTGGCCAGCATTCTTAAATTGCCTGTATGCACAAAGTCAATAACCACTTCCTGTCTTTGAATGCCTCACAGTTTTTATTTATTTTTTATTAAATTTTTTTGAAAAAGTAGAAATATCAAATATGTCTTACCTAATCTTTTGTCACAGTGTGTTGTAAAGCAAATTTGTCCTATACTTTGTTGTGATCATAATTATCATTATGGAGATTTTTTTTCTTCTACACATACTGTATGATTGACACAATAATCAAGATCAGGGTTTTGCACTGTTACTTAATGACAGTAGGATTTCTGCAATGATGTAGTTTGCTTGCTCTTTTATTTTAAACAAGTCTTTCATGCCTCAAGCAAATTCATCTGTCTTCAGTTCCACGCAAACATAAATAAAATAAAAACAATACAAACTGGAAACAGTTGATTATTGATAGAAAACAACTGAACTGTCTGTTTCTCATGCTGTCTCTTTTCTTTCTTTTGAAAAGCAACATAATGAACCTGTGTGCCGTGCCCTTTTTACTTTTTAGTTGTACTTCTTTGGTTAAGTGAACAAAGCTAAATCACAAAAATGGTTGAATACATCTCTTAGATAAGGTGAGGCTGCTTTCTTGATTAAAAGCAGAGAAGGGGGAGGAAAAGAGAAAGAGTCACTTAAGAGCAGAGTCCCTCAGCAGATACCACTGTGGAGAGAAAAATAAATAAGGCAGAGAGGGGTAAAACAACTCGTATCTTATAAATGTATTTTTGAGTGGAATAATAATTATTTAATGGATCCATGCTGTTGTTGAGCTGTTCATATAGCAACTTGTGTTACAATATTATGTATAGTACAGTAAATCGTTTTGTCTCATAGATGTGAAGGAAGTTAAAATTATTGGGAACACAAGTGTGAAGGAGAGTGAGACTCGCTCATCATGTGGACGAAATCCTCCGACAAAAACATATAAAATGGAACCAAAATGAATCTGCAGAACGACCCTGGCACCTTCCTGCAGCAAGAATGTAGAATGGACACTTTGGTCATCTCTAACATGACAACAGACGATTCTGGACTGTAAACATCTGAACAACACCCTGATGGAAACAGTTGATGTAACAGTGATATGTAAGTACGTTATACAACTGTTATAATACAGAACATTTCCTGTAGAATTTTCCTCTTTTTTTCTTTTTTCTAAACCTTCTAAATTGATCCTGAATAACTTCCACAGCTCTGCACCTTTAGTTTATAATGGACATTTCAAAGTCCTTGGGCCTATGGAGGCATTGGGAAGGCTTCTAGGTGGTTCTCAGCCTCACTAGAGCCACATGTTTAGTATAGTCTCGCTTGCCTGACCTATCTCCACAGCGCTGTAAGGTCACTGTTAGATAGTAAATGCTGTAAACATATTTTTTTTGTAAAACTTTACAACCATTCCCCAAAAGAACCAAGCAGGGCTGCCTTGTTGCACAATGCACATTTTCTTCAAAACTTGCCATTTTCAGCGAATAGCTTGCCAGCACCAAGTTTGTTTCCAGGGACATCCAGTGGAAGATCCAGCGGTGTCGGATGTTCCGGCGATCATCTGGTAAATTAATTGCTGTCGATCCAGACTATGTTTAGAATAATGAAATAATTAAAACTCTGTACACTATACAGTTGGAACATTGTTAGACTTTGGGGCCCTCTAGTGGCAGTATTAAAAAAGAATCATGCAGTTTGAATTAAGAACTAGGATTTAACAACACATACTTTTTATCTGCAGGAATGTAATGCCTTTAAACAGTGATGGGAGCTAACTAATGAATCAACTAATGACTATCTTTGCCAATTGACCATCATTATTTAACTGGCACTGCAGATATTAACAGTTATACAGACCATTCATGCACATCCTACTATGCACATACAGTAATGTATAATGCATTACAATATAGAAGGATAGTTGGTAGATAAGTATGTTTGTTTTGTTAAGATGACAAGCTTTTCTTAAGCACATAAACGGTACTTCCCCTTTCTCAAAGTGTCTCACCCCTTCACAGTCGTGAAGTCTCTCTCTCTCTCTCTCTCTCTCTCTCTCTCTCTCTCTCTCTCTCTCTATATATATATATATATATATATTGCGCAAAGGGAGGGGAAAAACAAAAGAAAGAGGAAGAGTCAGTTCAGAGCAGAGCCACTCCTCAGCAGAGACCACTGTGGAGAGAAGAGAGAAGCAAAACACATATACCTTATTTTTTAAATATGTTTTTACATTTTAAATTAAAACTGTAGTCAAAGTAATTTTTCCTTTAAATCCCTTTATGAATTCTTTGCTTGTTAATTAAAGTGTGCATTTAATTAGGATTGGGTTAGGGGAGATTTGCATGTAGAGCTGCTACAATTAGTATTTAGCAGCTATATGGAACATATATTACAAAGTGCTTTATAAATACAACTGCCAAGGGACTCACAACCTTGAGGACGATTAAACCATGTTTATTATTGTGATGACAGAAAATGTGAATATGCAAGATCCTGTATTTAAATCTGTCCTGTGCTCTGGATCTGATCCTGAAATCAGCTGGACGTGGAGAAGAGCAGGAGAGAAGGACTCTCACATCACAGGAAGCATCACTGCTTTCAGGACTGAGAATCTGACTGCTGTCACTCAGAGACACAAATGTTAACATAATAACAACTACAACAGAAAAGCAAACATACAAAAATAGTTTTCTTTTATTCCCAATAAAATATGATACATGATGGAATGCGATATTATGTACATGTCACATGATTCATGTCAGTGTCAGTTTCAGGACAGAAGAAATAATGTCATACACTAAGCAGAGACACTTCCATGACAGCGGCCCTCATAGAATATTGCAGAGATTGTGTTAAACGGTTATAACTATGTTTATGTATGAAGCATCTTCCCAGAACAGATTTGAACAAACTGTTTCACAGTAAAAGTAGCCTGCTGGGTAATGAGGTAACCAAATTTAACTATGCAACTATGGAAAAGTGGAATGTGCAACATCCTGCATAAAGTTATGTGATGCCAACTGTGGAGTTCCCTTTGTTCAGTTTCATCAACTGAATTTTGCAATACTGCATTTTTACTGCACTTTTAGTGTAAAGTTTGTCCTGTGGAGTTAATGACATCAAATCTGGATGTTTGTTCTCATCCGGACAACACTTACTTTTCTCTGTGAGAGGCAGCAATGCTGACACAGATATGCATGTTTAATCTTGTTATGATGACAAAATAAAGTTAATCATTAACAAAATAGTTAGCCTATCAATAATTGTCATACATCATGCATATCCCTTCTGAGGTGCTTCAAAATTACATTATTCAGTTTTTCCACCATGGATTTTACTGTAAAAAGCTGGGATAAATAGTACAAACGGTTTCTTTCTAAAAAATAAAATAATAATAATGCTGCGTGTTGTCAAAAATGGTGAAGGTGTTTCCAAGGGGGTAATCCGGAGAGCGTACCTCCTATGAGGAGATTCTGAGGCTAACATGCCATCACCTTCCGCTAGCATTCCATTGACTCCCATTCATTTTGGCGTCACTTTCACAGCAAATAACTTTACATCTGAAGCGTTTAAAGACTCTATTTGTCCATTGTTTATTTCTAAAGAAACACGACAATGTATAAAAGCCTCCATTACCTTGTATCTCACGTTATGGCCCCGTAGCAGTCGTTTTTATACAAATGGGCTAATGATTGTGTCATCACCACGCAACTTTCTGTCGCACAGTAGAGAAATTACTGTATAGTCAGGAGAAGCTTGTAGGCAATCGGGGGGACATGGAGGCATACAGTCAAGGGAGATATTTCAAATATTTCAGCAACGTTTTGATGGATTGGAAATACTTTGGTCTGTGGCAAGTGAATTCATATGAAGTAACATTTATCCACAATCCACTTTATCAACAACATTCGGAATGATGTACTTTGGAAGTGTGTAAAACGTCATGAGCTAATCTGTAAACTATTTTATTTATTTAAATATATTGTAATCTATAGGCCTATAACAAGTGAAAAGTACAATATTTACCTCTAAAATGTAATAAAGAAGGCATATAAAAAAACACAAGGACAGGTACCTTAAAATTGTGAAGTATACAGTAACGTTAGGCTACTTGAGGTGCTGATTTTACTCCCATTCTTGCTCAAATAACTTTGGCTATTTTTATTATGCCAAAGATTAGGTGTGTAAGTCATGTATTTAATATATGATGATTTTAAATGTCATGTTGACAAGTCTGATAGCCTATATGGTTTGACAGTCACATTTTTCCCTATTAAGCATGTCTGACTTCTCCATATTCTTTTCCACATAAATCCTACACGCTGTATAGACAACCCGGTCTTACGCCAGTTTGTGAAATGGTCACATTACTTTGATTTATTGATTTGTGTACAGGTCACGATTTTCTCGTTTATTTCGTGTACAGGTCACAATTTTCGAACGTGACCATTTCACGAACTGCCATGACACTGGGCTGCTCTGGGCTGCTCTGGGGGAAATGAAACGCCACACGCCGGCGACAACAACGGGACAGACCGCCACACGCAGTATATATATATATATATATATATATATATATATATATATATATATTTCTTTTTTCTTTTCTTTTTTTAAATCATTTCACGACTGAAGAGGCCCTGTGCTTTAATTTGAAGAGGTCTATCATGAGTTTTTTTCTCCCAATGCAGAAAGAAAAGCTACAATTCTCGTTAAGAAAGTTCGCATGATGTGCAACGTTTATCTAGGCTACTTTAAGGACACAAATGCACAAGCTTAAGGTTTGATGAACCTTAATGTGGTGTTATTATTATTAAGATGTAGGCTACTTTGTTGAATGAAAGCTAATATAGCCTAATGATAATAAACCGGTGAGGACATCATCAGTCAAGACTCAGATATCCGCGCACCAAACTAATGCAATCATACAGTATAGCATGCCTATTTCTTTTATTGTTATAGTGTTATCATCAACTGTTTGTCCACCACTTGTTTTTGGCTCAGTTTTATCAAGGGGCAAAGTGTTTTAAGGGGAGTTCTGCTTACTGCAGGTTCTACCCTCACTCCCTCATCGCTGTCCCTCTCCTCCTGAGTCTCCTCCTCACTGTGCATGCCACTGCCACTGCCGCCGACACCGACACCACCACTATCATCAGCCACGGGAGCTGAAGAAGGTCCTGCTACTGCTGAAAACATGTCTGTCAATTTGACACATTTGGCAGCATCTGCCTGAAGGGCCTGTTTCTTTTTCTCACGCAGCTTCTCTGCACCTCCTTTGGGTTTCTTCTCCATGATCTCTATCACTATTCTAGCCTGGCAGATGCACACTGAAACTGCATGTAGGCAGAAATCCCAAAGAGGGTGCTGTTTAAAGATATGATGTGCTCTTCATTGTCTTGGTTAACGTTATCCTCACCTAGCGCCACTTCACAGCTAGCTGCTGCTGCTGTAGAGGTATGTTCAACGCTTTGGACGTTGTTGTTCCTGTCTGTATCCCCAACAGTAGCCGTAAAAAAGTTTATCATCTTTGGCAGCGTATCCAAATACTTATCTGCGTCTTTTTTCTTTTCTCTTTTATTTGAGTCGCTTGGGTAACTTTGTTTCATTTTCGCGTTTAGACTGGTCTTGCTTCGTCTCTGTTTGTGTACTTCCCAGATCCTGTCACATTGTGTGTTTATCTTTCGCGCCGCGCACCGTTATGGACTAGTCCATTTCATTGTGAAAGTAGGGGGTGCATGGAAAAACCTAGCCTATGTGATATTTTTGACTAAGGTGATTTGGGCCAGCCCAGTGTCAATTGAAAAAAAACAATGGGTCGCCGATCTAGGCCTACCACTTTTATGGGCTGGTTAATGGGCCGGACAGTGTCGGCCCAAAAAGCATGTCGGCAAAGGGCCTGGTATGCCAAATGGCCAGTCCGCCCTTGGCAGCCGATACCTCTGACTTTGCCATGCAACCGGCACAGAGCTTCAGAGAGCCGGGGATGAGAGCAGGCGGGCTGGTGTCAGATCTGTGCAGAGACCTGGAACAAAAACACAGACACACTACTGACAGTCTAGTCTCGCATTGCCGAACCTTCCTTCACAGTGATCCGGAGGAAGGTCTGGCTAGTCCACACCACATTGAAAAACGTGCTCTGGTTTATTGGCATTTCTTTAAACCAATCACAATCGTCTTGGGTGGGGCTAAGGGGCCGAACCCGATGACGGTGCCTCTGCGAAATAGCCTCGGGAAGGAACTTGTTTTGGTGGAACATGTGTATGTTCAAAAGTTGTTTTAGTCGTGCAACAGGAAACTCAGATTGGTCAGATAGTCTAGCTAGCTGTCTGGATTTACCCGGCAGAGATCTGAGGAGCAGTTACATAGTCCTCATAAATCCACCGGAGTTTAGAATGCCAACACAAAGGAAGCGGAAGGTAAGGGACATCCGACCGAAAATGAGGGACATCCGGCGGATTATCCCAGAAACGAAACGTCGTCGATATAGACTACTGACTATATAATAATACAGGGTTTCCGCGGGGTCTTAAAAAGTCTAACATTTTAAAATAAAAATGTTTAGGCCTTAAAAAGTCTTAAATTCGCTAAAGTATTGTGTTCTAGGTCTTAAATAATTTGAAACAGGTCTTAATTTACTACGTCCATGCAATGCTACCTTTAATGCTCCGTTTTTTTTAAATTCCGTGGTGTTGTAGTTCTTTCGATCGCGAGTCCAAATATAATTTACGACTACAAATTAGACCAACATGTAACTTATATTGCAGCCAATCAGCTTTCGTGTTATTGGTGCGAGTCTCTTTCGGATTGTACCACAGACATAAAACAGATTTTATTCTTCAGCTATGGGGAAGTGATAGTTTAGCGATACTGAAAAAAATGAATTTAGGGCTTAGTTGATGTTGTGATAAAGGTCTGTAACAACATCGAAAACACAAGATTCACTCTGGGTTTTCTTTCACATGAGAAATAACTCTTCTTCTACTAAAGAAAAAAAATACTAATGTAACAAACTACACAGAGCTACCTATGGGGCCTTAGCCTCGCACAGTGGAGAAAACACACCACGCTGCCACTGTCTGGGTCACACGAGTTGGAAACAATCCCATGCATCCACCACTAAATTCTAATCCTACAAATACTCTTAATAATAATAATAATCTTAGTGTAGCCTAATGTTTGAACATGATGAATCGAGAGCAGAAAAAAAGTGTGCAGCAATCGAAAGTTGATTTAGAATTTGGTTGTCAACATTATGAATGAAGCTTTGCTCTATTCGGCACAGCCCTAGTCAATATCCAGGCATATAGTAAATGATTGGGACCAAAGAGTTACCCTTCTTTTTAGTAGAAACAGTTAGAATCCACCACATTTAGGTGCAAACAGGAAGTACATACTGAGAATAATACCGAGATCACAGTAGTGCCATATAAGGCAATGTTTAAATGAATAAACAGTTTGTTGAGAACAGTGCCTACAGAGATTGCACAATATCAACTAGAAAGAAATCCCAGAAAAAACAAATATGCAGAAGTGCTTCCACAGAGGCTGCATGCAGCTGAAATGGGGAAATGCCGTAAGCAGTTTTCTAGTTGAATCTTTTGGTTCTTAGTGTACTGCCATCACGCAACTCTCACACAGATTAGCACATATTAGCTTGTAAAACAGACCATTACAGCTGTAGGCTATGTGTTATGCATATAACATACGTTGTTCCATATTAATACTTGGAAAGTCACATAAAAAGCACATGAGAAGTGTTCAGTACTTGTAGTAGGTTGCCGGTTTCTCAAGATAACAGGATTCCTTGGGGGAAAAAAACCCCCACACATCACTTCCCTTATTCAAAAACTTTCATATTACTTCACAGTCATGGATAGGATCAAAAAACCTAAACCAGCAAACAAACAAACTCTTTTGATCATTCACAGGCGCAACTTTGTAATTAGATATATGACACACATGCTGTGATATTATGAGTTTATTAATTCATAAAAGCCTGTCAGTCTCAGGAGAGGAGAAATGTTGCTGAGCGGTGTGTGGGGAAATATCCTGAAACCTTATTGTTGCACAAAAAGGGAAGAAATAGAAAAGTGAGGAGAGGAAGAGGCAGTGCAAAGCAGAAACACTCAGCCGAAACCACTGTGGAGAGAAGTTAGCTGGAGAGGGAGACAGAGAGGTAAAACGCAACATTTATATTTATGTTTAAAATGTCTTTTTGGACTGTAATTAGAAGTTGTTGACTGATAAATTATTCCCTAACTAATTTTTCTTTAAACATTGACTTTTCTGGATTTTCTGGAAGTAAAGGTGGATTGTGTTGGAGTAAGAGTGATGATGTTTGTATTTGTTGCATTCAGTAAATGATTCTGGGTGCCCAAAGCTGCAGTTAGCTGTAAAGAGTATCGTAGAAAAGTTCACTTGCAGTATATAGGACCTTTCAAGAACAATTGTCACAAAGAGCTTTACCATAACAAATGTCAGGACAGTCCCACCCCTGGGTAAACAAGTTTAATCTCACAACTACGGAATAACTGAACTTGCAAGATCCTGTTTTAAGATCTGTGATGTCAGCTGTGGAGCTTCCTCTGATTCAGTCCCTGTGTTTACTGCATTTTCAGTGTATGATTTGTCCTGTGGAGGGAGACACTGACTGACTCAATCATCAAATCAGGATGTTTGTTCTCATCTGGGCGACTCTGCTGTTCTCTGTGAGAGACACAGGTATGCATCTTTATTATAATCTTGTTATGATGGCAACATTAAAGATTTGAACAAATCAGATAACAATATTTAGCCATGATAATATCCTTTTTTGTAAATGTTTTCCTGACATACTTCCAAATTACAAGTATTTAGTTTTTCCCACCAGCTCATTAGTAGCACTCCTCGCAGCATCCATTAACTTGGAAACACAGTAGTAGTCTTTCTTTATGACTCATCAAATATTATAGTGCATTGTCAAAATCTAAATATCCCCTGTCACTGTTTTTATGAATAGGTGCATCAGTGGGGAGAACACCATTCTCTGATGAAAGATTCTGTATCACTCTTAGTGAAGGAGAAATATTGGCAGAGGCTGGACTCTGTGTTGTGATACCGTGTTCTTTCAACACTACATATACCTTTACACCCCAACATATAGTTTGGTACAAATGTGAACCATCCAAACAAAAATGTGGTGATTCAGACATCATATTCCACACTAACAAGAACAACAACAAAACTCAGTCTGGGTTCAAAGGAAGAGTGTCACTGTTGGAGCCTGATGTGAAATGGAAGAACTGCAGCATCATCGTCAATGACCTCACTGAGTCAGACTCTGGATTATATCAGCTCAGAGTTAATGGTTACCTGAATTGGAAAACAGAAGGATTTACATTCTCTCCTAGAGCAACTGTCTCTGTTAAAGGTATGAAGAGCTAAAACAACTATAAACATTGACAATGTTCATTTTTCTGCTTATGAACTGCACCATTATGATTGGTCTATTTACAGTCTTAATGGAGCATGAAGTAATGTTTGGCATGTGTCCACCTCTTAGGGCAACCAGTAGGAAGTGCAGCAGTCCTTGATTTAACAGTTACTTTTTGCTCCATTGAAATGTTTAAGTATTAAAAGTAAAAGTACTCAATTAAAAAAAACACATTTTAGAAAGTGGAAACGATCAAAACTGTTATATCAATCAACTAAATGTTTAATCATCTAATCATTTCATATGTACTTGTAGGCCTATATATTGTTGGTGTATAGTATTATTTATAATAAAACATTGTATTTTAAAAACTCCATATGTTTTGTGTGTAAAAATCTTAATTTGTAAAGTAACTACTAAAGCTTTCAGATTAATGTAGTGGAGTAAAAAGTACAATATTTCTCTGTGAGATGTAATGGAGTGGAAGTAGAAAGTGGCATGCATGAAAAGCAAATACTCAAGTAAAAGTACAAGTACCTCAAATTTGTACTTAAGTACAATACTTGAGTGAATGTACTTAGTTACAGTCCACCACTGCCCCCACTGAATTGTTTTACAAATAATATGATTATTTTAGCCCAAATTTAAGTTGATAATGACCTCCAGGCTAATCTCCTGATTCCACTCATGGACTGCTCTCCCTTTAGATCTGACCCAGAAGCCCACAGTGATGATTCCTCTTCTGACAGAGGGACAGCAGAGCACACTGAGCTGCACTGCTCCTGGTTTCTGCTCTGGATCTGATCCTGAAATCAGCTGGACGTGGAGAGGAGCAGGAGAGAAGGACTCTCACATCACAGGAAACATCACTGCTTTCAGGACTGAGAATCTGACTACTGTCACTCAGAGACACAGCTCAACCCTGACCTTTAACTCTTCAGCTGAACACCACGGCACCAATGTCAGCTGTAAGGTCAGCTTCACCAACAACATCACTACAGAGGAGACTGTGACTCTGAATGTGACCTGTGAGTAAAACATACTGTACTTTATTCTCACTTCATCTAAAATGTTTGTTTGGAGAAATGTATGCTCTCATGTAATTTCTGATGTTTTTTTTCTAAACTGTGTAGGATTTAACAGCATGTTCTTGCAGGAAGGTTTGGAATTTAGGGGCGCTAAACTCTAATGTATATAATACAGTCTTTGAATTTGTTTCATAGATGTAAAGGAAGTTACAGTCACTGGGAAAACAAGAGTGAAGGAGGGTGAGACTCTGATTCTGACCTGCAGTGTTGACAGTTTCCCTCCATCTCTCATCAAGTGGTATACATCTTCTGACAGAAACATGCAAAACGGAACAGAAACAAACCTGCAAAACGACACTTTAACTGACCCGCGGAACGAAACTGAGACCTTCCTGCAGGAAAAAAATAAAATGGACACTTTGGTCATCTCTAACATGACAACTACAAATTCTGGACTGTACATCTGCATTGCAAATCATCTGAACAACACCCTGGTGAAAAAAGTTGATGTAACAGTGACATGTAAGTACATTAAACAACTGTACATTTCCTGTAGTATTTTACTCTTTCTTCTAACTAGGGTACTGAACCTATTAACTCTGTTTAGAGCAGAGAACAACCTTAAATAGCTGTCCAAATTCATCCTGAATAACTTTCACAGCTCTGCACCTTTTTAGTTAATAATGGAAATACATTTTAAAAAGTCCTTGGACCTATGGAGGCATTGGGAAGGCGTGCAGATAGTTCTTAGCCTCACTAGTTGTGTGTTTTAAATAATTAAAGAATTTTGTGCTCTCCAGTGGCACTGGCCAGAGGCGTCGTTTGGCCTTGGCGTCCCAAGCTACAGCCCCGAATGTTTTATGAATGGCCCCGGATATCTCTCTCTCTCTTTTTACAAAAATAAGTATAATAGAATAAAAAGCACCAGAATGGCACATGCTAATTAAGAAGAAAAGTATTTTCCAACGCACTCGCAGTTCTTACATTTTTTTTTGTAGAACTCATGGTAGAACTGTAACTTTGTCCAGTTTATTTTTCCGAGGCGAATAGAATGGGCAGCTACGTGCGGGGTCTGACCGTGCTGTATTTGTTGCTATCACCTAACAACCGTCTCCACGCGAAGGAAGCTGTGAAAGGTGTAATTTTAGGAGTAATCATAGCCAAATCAGTCTCTGTGTATTTCTGCCGTAGTTTCGGTTTCCCACCTCCGATGTAGAGCAGCGTTCATCCACTTCCCTAAACTTTGTGTCATTCAGAGACCAGAGTCTCAAACGGGGCTCTGTGTCTGTCAGGAGGTCTGAGATCTACCGTATCAGCAGAGCAATCACGTATTGCACAGCAGGCTATGGTGCAGGTAGATTATTTTCTGAAATAGCCTATTATAACTTTATTTTTCTCAAAATATCACGACTTCCAAATCTCAGAGAACACAGATGGGATGAGTTATATTTTGAATGTGCACAAAGTCTTGGACATGAGTAGAAATCTTGCTCAAACATCTGAAATATTACAGTCCAGGGGTTTATTAATAAATGAAAATGAATAATGTATCATTGAGGTGAATAATAATAAGTCTTAATGCACATTTAAGGAGGTTACTTTCCCAACAAAAGATGCAAAAGAGAAGGGAAGAGTAAATGATGCCTAGGCTACATGTGTGCTGACCCAGATATAATTAGAAAAGTCGATCCAAAGAAGAATAAATAGTTGAAAGCAATACAGAATACCCGAGAGCCTTACTGCAATATATTCCATTATGTTTTTATATTTGGATTGTAATCTATGTTTCCCTTTACATAAAGATATTTCCAGCATATTGATTCAGAAAAAGGTAGAAATAGGTGCATAGAAATTCACCTGAATGCAGGAAATGAAGTGTTTAATGCTCAACATTTTCATGGGGTGGACTCCTAGACCCCCCCACATCATAAGTCACCACACAAATCTGGAAACAAAACCTTGGCCTTTGGGTTGCCAGGACAGTAATGATTAGGCCAAATGTTGGTGCTATCTAACTTACATCTACAAACTGGAAGCTAAAATGAACATACACCGGCTATTAACAAGCTGGGAAAGCCAATCGCTGTTTTGCATTGCATTCAGTTTATTAAAATGGGTCCGAGCTAAGCCCCAAACCTCCTCAAGTCCTGGAAACGCCCCTGGCACTGGTAGACAATGCGTGCATGCATTTATTTGTAGCACTTCTAAAATGACACGATAATACCTCAAGAATTGTTTTCGTGTTGTATTTGCACTACACTAACCTGCATGTATGTTTATGACAGATATTCCCACACTTTATGTATATGGTCTATAGTATTGTATATATTGTAATGTATGTAAGGACTTGGTCTTCCAAATTTTCTAAATTACATAAATGTATTCTGTCATACATTTAATTTGAAAAAAAACTTTTATCGGTTTCCGAACCCTTAAAGGTATCTTAACTTCAAATAACTTGTTTAACATTTTCTTCACAGATATGAGGAAATGTGTAATCACTGGGGACACAACTGTTGAGGAGGGAGATGCTCTGAATCTGACCTGCAGTGTTGAAAGTTTCCCTCCGTCTCACATCACATGGACTGTACTGGGTTCCAACACAAACCTACACACTGGACCTGATACTCACCTGCAGAACAACACTGGATCGGCCACACTTGTCATCCCTAATGTGACGGCGGAACATTCTGGACAGTACATCTGTACAGCACAACACCTGAACACAACTGTGGCTACATATGCTGATGTAACTGTGACTTGTAAGTAGACTACTAATCTTTCTGAAATGAAAATGTACGTTCACATTTCACACCATCAGCATTTAGTTGGGATGTTGTGATTCTGCTTGTGTGTTTACAGGGATTTCAACGGTCTTAAAAAACTCTGGATGTGAGGTTCAGTCAGAGGTTCTGACTTGTGTGTGCATCAGTGAGGGGGTTCCTTTACCCACCATCACATGGCCGCTGTTGAAGAACCATACTGAGTACTCTGTCATCACCACGGTGTCACACCACACAGTCAACAGCACCGTCACCCTAACTGTAAAAGACCACAGCAACACTTCTGTTGAGTGTGTCAGCAGCAGTCAAAATGGAGAAGTAAAAGCAAACCTCATCATCCGATTAAAGACACCAGAACAACCGGGTATGTGATTATAACTACAGCACTTGAGCTACTGTAGACCACTAGTTGATATCATCTTTAGTATCTCATTTCTTCTTGTTGACCTTTTGTATTTGAACAACCATTGAGCAAGCTGTCTAAGAAATGAACTGTTACTATAGCATGTATGTTAGCGTTCAGAACAACATAGACAAACATTTCTTTTCTTTTGTTTCTCTTGTTTGCAGCTAAATCCAAAATGGTATTAAACATTGTTTCATGGCTGGAGGTCATCATTGCCTTTTTGATTGGGGTACTTTTTTCAACAGTCCTTTGCTGTTTGGCAAAAAAATGCCACAGGTACACCATTAAATCCAATAATTAATTCCTGGTTTTGTTTGTGCATTATCTTCATAAATAAATGTAAATAATGTGTCACTGTTTTAATTTTTTCTCCAGAAAAAAACAAAAGAGCTTTCGAAATCTGGATGAGACTCTAGAGATGGTGACCAGTCAAGACGATCCACTGGTATATATATATATATATATATGTATATATATATTTATTCAGCTATATATATATATATATATGTGTGTATGTATATATATATATATATATATATATGTATATATATATTTATTCAGCTATATATATATATATATGTGTGTATGTATATATATATATATACACACACACACACACACACACACACACACACACACACACACACACACACACACACACACACACACATTAGTTTTCTTCTGAATTGTCCCCAATATTAAATGTGTGACTTGAGATGCTGTATATTCTATCAAAGTCAACACCATGGCTGTTTTAATAGCCAGGCACTTTTTTGTCGCTTTGCAGTGCAGTTGTATGTACAGACTGATCTGTAAAACAGTAATCTTACAATGATAAAAGGAAACACACATTGTGATGGATTACAGTATCTCCAACAGGTTTTAAGTCTTTTTTTATCAGTACAGAAATGGATACCAAAACAGTAAAATGTGAAAGGTTATGGTATGATTTGAAAACAAAAAATGTTGGCATTAATGTGTATATATTCCAGATACAGATTTTACACACATTGCACATAATTTTGACGCATGTTGTAGCTGCAGAAATAGTCGCATAATTTACGTTTTACCTGACAGATAGCTGCTGGTCAAGCAGTGGAAGATGATCAGACCTACTACCAAGAGGCATCTGAAGGAGAAGAAGAAGCTGTGGCAGAAGAGCAAGCAGATCAAGCAGCCCCTGATCTCAATGGTGGACCTCAAGATGTGGAGTACGCCAGCATTGATTTCTCCTTGTTGAAAACAAAGAATCCCAGGAAGGCAGCAAAGAACCAAGAGACCACGGAGACAGAGTACGCTGAAATTAAGAAAGAAGTTAAAGAGGAAATAGAAGACAATGGCGGAGAGGAAGGTGATGTGTTGGAAGGCAAAGATGAAGAGGTGACGATCGGGGATGATGAGGAGATAGAACAGTTTGTTCCTGAAGAGGAGGAAGGGGAGGACATGGCTGTGTACTCCAATGTGAAGGATATTATGGGTGAGATTTGAGGACGCTTGCATCAAGTCTCTTTGCTCTCATCAGTTGTGATGGATTGATCTAATGGACTGATGATGGATTGTTATTGCAACAAATCAAGGTCCTGTAAGCGGTATCTACCACAGCGGTGTGATTATTAAACGCCAAATTCAGCCTGTGGTAGCCGGAAGTGACCAAGACACTTCACTCCTCTACCTGTTAGGGGCTGTGCAAATCCATTCATTCATCTAAAGGTTGCACAGAAAGTTAGACAGAATTTTTAGAAAGTGTTATTGTGTTAACTTTTCATCAACTTTCCAGATAAGTTTACCTGCATCCTCTCTGCTCTGAGAGCCGAAGTGTTTGTTAGTTATTATTTAATGAAGATAATTATGTGCCTTAAGTGTCCCTCAGTCCAAATCCTTTCTGAATGGTCCACATTTCTCTGCCTAGGGCAACAATTTACCCTCACTTTCACCTTGTGCAGAGAAGAGGTGTCTCTTTTTTAGCGTGGCTCAAGAGATGGGAACGTTGGTCTCGTCTGCTTGGCGGTGTGTCGGACCACTTTGGTTTAGAGTGAAATATCACAACAACTATTGGATGGATTCCCATTAAAAGTTGTACTGGAATACAAGAGGATGTATTCCAATTACTTTGTTCATGTTGTGACTTTTCCTGTAGCTCTGTCACCAGGCTTGCATGTGGTTTTAAGTGAAATGTCTAAGCAACTATTGGATGGATTGCCTTGACATCTGTGTGGCTGTAGTCTCTTAGTCTTGTTTCATTTTCATTGAGAGTGTCTGCAGCAAAGAAACTCAAAGGATATATTGACATTTTTCAAGTCTATCTCAATACAGTACTCACATGCACATATGTATATTGAAAGAGTTAGATCCCTTCATAAAGCAATTCCCATGTGAAAGTAGGACAAAATCTACAGCCCAAAATGCATTCCAAATATCAACCAAAGCTAATATGAGGCTTTAGTAGAACTGAGTTAGACAAAGTGTCTTCTTAATTGCAGACATTTTGATCTACATATGGGGATGTTAGTATTGTTTCAAGACAGACTGAAAAAAATATGGTCTCCTTAAAACTGGGGTGACGTTGTGCATATTTTTAATGTAAAATCTTAAGGATTGTTAAATTACAATTATAGGTCGTTATGCCGTCTTTAGTTTTTTATTTGATCTGCTTTTTAAAACCGATAAAACGCTTGGCCTGATTTGTTTCTATAGACCTGTTAGTGTTCTTGTTTAAGAAGTCATAGACTACTTCCCTTTTTTAATGTGTTACAGGAATTAACTTGACTCACAGTACTAAGAGTGAGCATTATCTGGCACATCTTTTTAACCGAAAGCCCACTTGCTTATATTTAGGATGTAATAATTGAATTGTCAGTTAGAACAAAGCCTTTCATACTTTTTTGCAATGTTTTCAGGTTCTATATTAAGTGTTCAATATGCAGGCATATAGTAACTGATAAGGACAAAATTGTTGCCAGTTCCTTGCTAAAACAGTTATACTATTGCACCTAACGTGTCAACAGGAAGTAATTAGAGAACACAGTGATGCCTTATAAGGCGATATTTAAAAGAATAATGACTTATACTAATCTTTTCTGAGAAAACAACTTAAAGATGTTGCACAATAAACCATTAAACCAAAAAAACATAATGTTACAAATATAGACGTGCTTGCAAAAAGGCTGCATGCAGTTTGAATTAAGAGCTATGATTTAGAAAAAAATGCTTTTCATGCAGGTATTTAATACACTTAAACAATGACTGGAGTTGTCTTTTTTTCATACATGAATAAACTAATGATTAAAATAATGACTAGCTTTGTCAACTGGCCAGATATTAACCAGTTATACAGACCACTCACATGCACGCACATTTCACTATGCACATCATGTATTATGCATTACAATGTAGAAGGATAATTGGTAAATAGTATTGTTGGTTTGTTAAGATGACAACATTTTCTAAATGCACACATATATGGTACTTCCCCCATCTTGAAGATGGTCTAAAAAAAAAGACTTATTCAGTGTCAAAGTTGAACATTAACAACGTGATATATTTCATATACCTGTACATATATTTTAGAACTCTTAGCTCTTACTGTGGCAGTCTAAGGAGAGCCAGCAGTGTGTGGAGAAACTTCCTGGAAACTTGCTGTAGCGCAACGAGGGAAGTACAAAAGGAAGAGTCAGAGCAGAGACATTCAGCAGAGACCACTGTGGAGAGAAGAGAGCAGCAGAACAAGACAAAAAGAGGTAATAAAACCTTTACCTTGTTTTTAAAATGTATTTTTAGATGTATAATGTAAACGGGAATAAATGTAATTTTTAGAATTCCTCGCTTGTAAACATTTCGCGAGAGTCACAAGAACATGTTAACCACATTTTTTAGTGTGACTACAGAAAAGGTGATCATGCAACATCCTGTATTTAAATCTGTGCTGTCAACCACAGGGATGTTTCTTGTCCAGTTTCATAACCTGAAACATTTACATTTTTATATGTTTGTGCCTCTAAAAGGAATAGAGACAGACTGTGCCAATCATTGAATCAGGATGTTTGTTCTCATCTGGGCAACTCTACTCTTCTCTGTGAGAGACACAGGTATGCATCTTTATTATAATCTTGTCATGAAGCCAACATTAAACATAAAGTATAAATAAAATTGTTAGCAGTAATTTGCCATAATCAATGTCCTCATTATAGCATTCCCTTTAGCATCTATTGACTCACTTGGAATCTGGGATAAATAGTAATAACTATAGTTAAGTAATTGACTCTTGTTTACCAACAATAGTATAAATGAAAGAAAAATGTTGATGCTTAACTTCTGTTGTATGTTCACGCTGCTGACAACAGCAGAGATATAACAAAGATAGAAGTAGCCCTTCTTCTATTCCTATTGTCAAAATGTAAATATCCTCTGTCCCTTTCTTTCACTGTTTACATTCAACAGGTGCATTAGTGGGGGGAACACGATCTAGTGAACCAGAAATAACAACAGAGGCTGGACTCAACATCACTACAGAGGAGACTGTGACTCTGAATGTGACCTGTGAGTAAAACATACCATACATACCATACCGTACTTTATTCTCACTTCCTCCAAAATGTTTGTGACGAGATGTGACCTTGTGTAATGTCTGATGATTTTCTTAGCTGTATTACATTTTATAACATCATCTGCATTCTAGCAGGAACATTTAGGGGTGTTATAACATTGAATACAGTGTATTATTTTGTCTCATAGGTGTGAAGGAAGTTAAAATCAATGGGGATACAAGTGTGAAGGAGGTTGATACTCTGAATTTGACCTGTAGTGTTCCTCCATCTCTCATCACCTGCACTAAACTCGGCTTGAACAAAAATCTGAACAATAACACTGGAACAGCCACACTTGACATCTCTAACAAGCCAACGGAATATTCTGGACAGTACACGTGCACAGCAAAACATCAGGTCAACCCCTTGACGAAAGAAGTAAACATAACAGTGATATGTAAGTACACAGTAAAACTGTTCTTACACAGAAGATTTGTTGTTGTATTTTTCATTATGGGGTAACTGAAACTTATACAGAGAACACCCTTTCCTAAATCTCCCTAAATGCATGCTGATTAACGTTCACATGTATTGTTAACTTTGCAAAATGTAGAAAATGCCCTCATAGCTCAATGTAGATATCCTGAAACAAAACAAAAAATGTTGGGTCCTATATAATTAGGATCTGCTTTCCCTGTGTTCTTCCCCTTATTTCCCCCCTCCTGTTGTTCTGTTTTCTATCTTCCGTGTCTGTGTTTCTGTGAGAGGCAGGGTGTGGCCAATCTGCTTCCACTCACCTGCCAGTTCAATCAACCACCTGCCAGCCCTCAGCACTGATTGCAGTACTCCTGCTGCAGTATTTTACGCAGTCTCACACTCCTTTCCTCGCCAGTTTGTCGTTGTACCTATAGTGGTAAACTCTCGGCCAATTTTTTCAACCTTTTCCCTGTTTGCTTGCATTTTTGCTCACTGCCTTTTTTTTTGTTACTTACTACTGTTACTTACTTTGTTACTTTGCCTGACCTTGTGCTCTGTTTTGCCTCTTCAGGCCTGCCGTGCTTTACCTGCCTGTTTGGTTTGCCCATCCTCATTCCTGTTTTTCTCAGCCTACACTCAGATCTTCGCTCACAAACCCAGGCTGCCAACAACCTGCTACTACGCCCAGCTTCCCGTTGAGCCCCATTTTTTTCTGTTGTCCCTTTTTGTTAATAAACCATTAGTCTATATCCATGATGTTCCCCTTTCGGGAGTGCTCTGGTGCCGCCGCAAATTCTGCCGGATGTCCGTTACCTTCCGCTTTCTTTGCGTTTGAATTTTTTTTAACTCTGGTGGATTTATGAGGACTATGGTTAATTGCTCCTCAGATCTCTGCAGGGTAAATCCAGCCAGCTAGCTAGACTATCTAAGTGTTTTCTGTTGCACGACTAAAACAGCTTTTGAATGTACACGTTCCACCAAAACAAGTTCCTTCCCGAGGCTATTTTGCAGCGGTAACGGGACTCCGTTCGGTGCTTAGCACCGCCCAAGACGGTTGTGATTGGTTTAAAGAAATGCGAATAGACCAGAGTACTTTTTTTTTTTTTTTTTCTTACTGTATGTTTGCTGTGTTGTTGAGATTCTCCTTTTGCGTCTGTAGTTTTTCCGAAGATCCTAAACAGCTCTGGACATGAGGTTCAGTCGGGGGTTCTGATCTCTGTGTGCATCAGTGAGCGGTTTCCTTTACTCCCCATCAAATGGCCTCTGAAGAACCATGCTGAGTACTCTGTTATGACCAATGTGTCACACCACACAGTGAACATCAGCTTCACTGCATCTGTCAAAGATCACAACTACACCACTGTTGAGTGTGGCAGCAGTGGCATCAGGGAAGAAAAAAAGAACCTTACAATAAAAGAGGGTAAGTGTTAACAACTGAAATACCTCCCCAACTTTAGACCACTGCTTTAAGACATCATTGCCTCATTTAAAAAAAAAAAAAAAAAATCTTTTAATAGTAGGCAGCAGTGATCACAATTACTTTTTTTTTTTTTAAACAATTTGTTTCTCGTTCTTTTGATTCCAGATCCACTCATGACATTTTTCATAGGTTTTTATAAACTTCCGCAAGGCATCACGGCATTTTTGATCGGGATACTTCTAACAGCAACCATCTGCTGCTTGACCAAAAAATGCCACAGGTACATTAAAACAAAATCTATATTCTTTGTATAACTGTACTTCTTTTTGACATGTATATTAATAAATCATAGGACCACACTAGCATTCTTTATACATTTCACAGCAAATCTTAAATACTTGAAATACTTAAAATAACCGTTTTTCAAGGTATGCCTCAAACATTTTTAAATGTGTTCTTACATGTAGTATATACATATCGTATACAAAATAATCCTTAAAGGGACTATAAACTGGAATTGATTATCACAGGTAATACATTTGTTTTGTATTCATTGTTATAATAGTGAGCCAGTATGCCGCCTATTGAGCTGTCTTAAATTCAAGCAATAAATACCAATCAATTGTTACCTGATAAGTTGTAAAAATCAAAAGAAAATTGTTAGCAGTCAGTATTAGCTGATTAAATAAAGGTTACCTACTGTAACACATGTTATGTAGTTAATCAATTGTGGGCTGAAACATTCAAAATCACAGGTGCAGTCCATTACATTTAAAAAGAATGTGATTCAATTTCTCACCAGGAAAAAACAGAAGAGCTCTGGGAATGAGATTGAGACTCTGGAGATGGTGACGACTGAAGCGGGGCCATTGGTATTTATATTAACACAGCTGGTTATAAATTGAGTGATGACTGACAATATTACATGTCCCTGATGCACATAGTTAATGCCTAGTGTACATACAGTTGTCTGGCTTGTATCAGCTGGCAAATTATATATTTCTGAATTGTACCTGACAGATCGATGCTGGTCACGCAGTGGAAAATGAAGTAGCCAATGACCAAGAGGCAGCTGAAAGAGGAGCCGAGGCTGCTGACCAATCAGCCACTGGCGTTGACGTGGAACCGAAAGAGGTGGAATACTCTGACATTGACTTCAACTTGTTGAATAGGAGGAGTCCCACAGGGGCAAATGATACACAAGAGACCACAGAGACAGAGTATGCTGAAATTAAGAAAGAAATGGAGGAGAGACAAGACGATGGTGGAGAGGGCGGTGAAATGTTTGAGGGCAATGAGGAGGTGGTGATGATTGGGGAAGATAAGGAGACACAAGAGTGTGTGTCTGCAGTGAAGGAGGGAGGAGGGGATGTGATAGTTTACTCCAATGTGAAAGAAATAATGGGAGAGATTTAAACAGTTAATGGACAGATGTTAGGCAGAGGTGCATTTAATAAAGGGGTCTATGCAGAAATGAGGTGGGATGGCGGAGGGGATTGATTTATGTGGGTGAGTTCTATATTTTCTGATGTGACGGCTTCTCATTTGAATGTTTATTGTAAATGACAATCCTGTGTGGTTTTTTACCACTGCACTTTAAGTGAGAGAGCAGTTGTCAGACATACAGTATCAACACCTCCACATGTTAGGGTTTGTGCTATTTCATATATTCAACTACCATTATTCCATTCTAACCACAGTATCGGGTGACAACTATTTTATGTACAAAGTATTTAATCCACACACATCGCAGCTTCACATGGCCAATTCCCTATCAAGCCACTCAAAACATAAGTCCAGTAAAAGAATGGAAGCAAAAGAATGGAAGCAAACAAGGAAGCAAACAAGCTTTGGTGTCTTACACAGCATTGAAATTGCATTTAAATAAACTAAGATCTAATGTGTCATCTTTTTTCACATTTTATTTTTAACAGGCAAGTCATTAAGAACAAGTTAACTACAATAGTAGCCTGAGGAGACAAAAGGGAAGGAAGGCTAAGAGATAAAAATACATTAGACACATACAGTTTAAAATGGTGTACAATACAATTTAAAGTAACAGCTAAAATTGGCATTACTGTGAAGACATCCTGTTGTAATATACAGGATTTACTTGTCTTTTTTTTTTTTTATACTGTAATTAGATTGAGTTGTTCCAAACAAGCTTCTGCTATGATCAATCAAGCGCACAAACAAAATGAAATAGAAAATCAAACTGCAAAAATACTGTCCATGCTGTGAAAAAGGTCCATTAGGTACAAACTTTGAGCTTTCAGTGAATACAAAGGTGTCTCAACCTCTATGACATGGTCAAAATGCAGACATGTATAGCGACTGGCATTAGCTTATTAGCTGAATATAGGTATAGTCATGTAGCACAACATGAAAACAGGAAGTTATCAGACTGAAAATACAAAAAAAGAAGGAACCATTTTTTCCCCACACACCATTATTTCTCAACTGGCCCTGCAAATATTACCCAGTAATATTGACCTTTCACTGTCATGTACATCACATTTTGCACAGTACAGTATGTATTGTGCATTATACTATGCAAAGGAAATTGAAATAAACTATATTGGACCAACACATATTCAGTTCAAACGTAATGAGTCTATGTAACATCTGCACAAAGAAAAGATACCGTTCATTGGTTGTTTCACAAGATGACCAGAATTTTTTTTTTTCTCATTTGTGCAATTGCCACAAACTTCCTCTTTGGTAAAGGTTTTGTATCAGTTCATGAAAGTTGTACAAAGAACAAAAATAGTTTCCTTTTCTTTTACTATTCAGTGCAGAAGGTACAAATTCCCCAAATGATATGTGATGCATATGTGATTAAAATTGCATTAAATTGTGGTATTCGGACGAGAGGAGCAACAATAATTTGCGTTAGATGTTTTTTGCACAAAGAGGGAAGAGGTAGAGAAGTGCTAAGAGGAAGAGTCGTGTTAGAGCAGATTCACACAGCTGAGAGCACTGGAGTGAAGAGAGCAGGACAACAAGAAAACAGGTAAAACAACATATAGCTCATTTGATTTTGTGTGTATCTCTACATTAAATCTATTGAAGTGAATAATTATGCCACGTTTTAATACATTACTTATTTAAATTATTGTCTTTGGCCTATACATCGCAGAAACCACAGATATGACCAGAGCTGTTGTCAGAGGCATAAAATTAGGCTCTGGGGAAAGTAGTGGTCAAATGTATTTTCATCAGCACAGAATAGGTGAACACACAACATCCTGTATTAACATAAGTGCTGTCAGCTGTGGAGTTGTTTCTGGTCCAGATTGATCAACCAAACTTCCTGTATGTTTATTGCACTTTTTTGTATGAAGTCTTTGTGCTTTTATAAGAGTTTGTCCTGTGGAGGGAGAGACTTGAGTGTCTCAATCATCGAATCGGGATGTTTGTTCTCATCTGGGCTTCTTTGCTCTTCGCTGTGAGAAGCAACAATGCTAATGCAGGTATGGTGTGCAGCTTTATTGCAATCTTGTTTTGACACATACAAATCTAATGTTAATATTTATTTGTTGAAGCTGCTGAAGGCATCTTCAATATAAAAAAAAAAATTCTTCTTACTGATAATAAATGTCCTTATACATGTGTTCCTAATTGTCTCCTTGTGTGTGTATTTACAGTTGCATCTCCAGAAGGAAGCGAGTGCTCTCGAAATGGATTCTGTGTCACCCTTAGTGAAGCAGAAATAACAGCAGAGGCTGGACTCTGTGTTGTGATACCGTGTTCTTTCACCACTGATGCTGGCTTCACTTTGGAAAATGCAGTTTGGTACAAATGTGATCCTTCTAAACATAACTGTACTGATTTAGACATAACACTCCGCTTGAACAACTCAAATGCTCGGCCTGAGTCTAGAGGAAAGGTGTCACTGTTGGAGCCTGATCTGAGTCATAATAACTGCAGCATCATCATCAATGACGTCACCAAATCAGACTCTGGATCATATCACCTCGCCGATGGTTTCCTGAATGAAACCACGGAAGGACACACATCTCCTAGTGTAACTATCACTGTAACAGGTATGAAGAAAGGCAAATGCTTTATGTTAACTGAAGTGTGAAACATGTTTATTTGTTGTAACTAAAACATACTCTTGGAACTACGTAAAGCTATGAAAGCCCTCGTGCTATAAAAATAATGTCTGGCCTGTGTGGGCGGCCAGTAGGAACGGTAACACCAGTGATAGAGCAAGTTTTATTTTACACCTGCCATACAAATTGCCCTTTTGAAATATAAAGCAGAGTAGATTATTATATACATTTTCCACTTCAGGGATTGCTTTGGAATGTCACTCTTTTCGGACAGATGTCCGTTACCTTATGCTTTCTTTGTGTTGGCATTTTACACTCCGGTCGATTTATGAGGACTATGGTTAACTGCTCCTCAGATCTCTGCAGGATAAATCCAGACAGCTAGCTAGACTATCTGTCCAATCTGAGTTTTCTGTTGCACGACTTTTGAACGTACATGTACATGTTCCACCAAAACACGTTCCTTCCCGAGGCTAATTTTGCAGCGGCACCGTGGCCCTGTCCGGTGCTTAGCACCGCCCAAGACGATTGTGTTTGTTTTAAAGAAATGCCAATAAACCAGAGCACGTTTTTCTCCCATCCCAGAATGTTGTGTGGACTCGTCAGACCCTCCTCCATAGCATTGAGGAGGAGGGTCTGGCAATGCAAGACTATACTTGAAGTGAATAATAACATTCATATCTGCTCACTTGATCTTACTAATGGACTACATCACCCTGATTTTCTTTTTACTGTATATTTTGTGCCACTTTAGATCTGACCCAGAAGCCCACAGTGATGATTCCTCTTCTGACAGAGGGACAGCAGAGCACACTGAGCTGCACTGCTCCTGGTTTCTGCTCTGGATCTGATCCTGAAATCAGCTGGACGTGGAGAGGAGCAGGAGAGAAGGACTCTCACATCACAGGAAACATCACTGCTTTCAGGACTGAGAATCTGACTACTGTCACTCAGAGACACAGCTCAACCCTGACCTTTAACTCTTCAGCTGAACACCACGGCACCAATGTCAGCTGTAAGGTCAGCTTCACCAACAACATCACTACAGAGGAGACTGTGACTCTGAATGTGACCTGTGAGTAAAACATACTGTACTTTATTCTCACTTCATCTAAAATGTTTGTTTGGAGAAATGTATGCTCTCATGTAATTTCTGATGTTTTTTTCTAAACTGTGTAGGATTTAACAGCATGTTCTTGCAGGAAGGTTTGGAATTTAGGGGCGCTAAACTCTAATGTATATAATACAGTCTTTGAATTTGTTTCATAGATGTAAAGGAAGTTACAGTCACTGGGAAAACAAGAGTGAAGGAGGGTGAGACTCTGATTCTGACCTGCAGTGTTGACAGTTTCCCTCCATCTCTCATCAAGTGGTATACATCTTCTGACAGAAACATGCAAAACGGAACAGAAACAAACCTGCAAAACAACACTTTAACTGACCCGCGGAATGAAACTGAGACCTTCCTGCAGGAAAAAAATAAAATGGACACTTTGGTCATCTCTAACATGACAACTACAAATTCTGGACCGTACATCTGCATTGCAAATCATCTGAACAACACCCTGGTGAAAAAAGTTGATGTAACAGTGACATGTAAGTACATTAAACAACTGTACATTTCCTGTAGTATTTTACTCTTTCTTCTAACTAGGGTACTGAACCTATTAACTCTGTTTAGAGCAGAGAACAACCTTAAATAGCTGTCCAAATTCATCCTGAATAACTTTCACAGCTCTGCACCTTTTTAGTTAATAATGGAAATACATTTTAAAAAGTCCTTGGTGTTGGATGTTCTGTCATGTCATTTCTATGGTTTCTCAACTCTGTTGACTTTTACAACATCAACGGTATTCTTGGTGGAAAATTGGGAATTCAGGGACGTTGTAAATATTGTATATAATACAGTATATCCTTTTTTTGTCATAGATGTGAAGGAAGTTAAAATCACTGGGAATTCAAGTGTGAAGGAGGGTGAGACTCTGAATCTGACCTGTAGTGTTGAAAGTTTCCCTCCATCTCTCATCACCTGGACTAACCTCGGCTTGAACAGAACCCTGAACAATGACACTGGAACAGCCACTCTTGTCATCCTTAACGTGACAGCAGAATATTCTGGACAGTACATATGCACAGCAAAAAATCAGGACAACACCCTGACGAAAGAAGTAAACATAACGGTGATATGTAAGTACGCAGTAAAACAGTTTTTACACAGATTTGCAGTTGTATTACCAGGTAACCAAAACTTGAAAAGCTATGAATTCAAGAGCAGAGAAGCACCTTTTCCTAATCTACCTAAAATACATGCTGATTAACTTTCACAGCACCATGTCTTTAAATGTACAGTGAAGTCTAAAAGTGCTAATGTTAAATGTGGGTTAATGTCATGGTGGGCTACTGTATACTGAATTTAGAAATTAAGTTAGAGAATAATTACGTTTTAAGATCTTGTGCTCTGACCAGCAAAATCAGCTTATTTAACTGTTTAACTTTTGTTTTCAGCCTCAGACTATAGCTATAGGTCCTGAATAACTACATAATTGCGTTATCTGATCAATTCAAATCTGTTAAAATTTCTTTGTCTCAAAGATGTGAAGAAATCTGAAATAACTGGAAAGACGACTGTAAAGGAGGGTGATGCTTTGAATCTGACCTGCAATGTTGAAAGTGTCCCTCCGTCTCATGTCATGTGGACTGAAGTCCCGTCCAACGAAAACCCGAACAATGGAGCCGATACTCACCTGCAGAACAACACTGGATCAGCCACTCTTGTCATCCCTAATGTGACAGCTGAACATACTGGACAATACATCTGTACAGCGAAACACCTGGACACAACTCTAACTATGCATGCCAAGGTCACTGTGACTTGTAAGTAGACTCCTAAGTAGATCACCTTATAAAGAAAAATGATCACTCATATCTAGGGCTGGGTACCGAACTCAAGACTTTTAGGCACCGACCGAATTGCCTCTAAAGTATCAAGTATCGAAAAATGACTCTTTATTCAATACCCAATTTAAATACCTAAGGAGTAAATATAATTAGCGTCAGTGAGCCAAGATGCAGCATGCTTCTACCAAGATCTAATAATGCTGGTGATTGGCTGTCTAACATTACACATCGTAGAGGCAGGCAGGAAAAACTCTACGTTACTCACAGAGAAGTCGTTAGAGAGAGTCATTACGGAGCTCACGTAGTAGAAGCTGAAAAATAAATAAACATGTTTGTGCCATAATGTGTAATGTTGTAATTTTTGTTTTGTTTTATAAAATTGGTATTGAAAAAAGTGTTGTTTAGGAACCTGTATCGAAGTCATTTGAACGATACCCAGCCCTACTCATATCAGCTTACTGTGTGCTTTAATTGATATTATTTTTTGCAGTTTATCCAAAGATCCTAAACAGTTCTGGATGCATAAATCACTCAGAGGTTCTGACCTGTGTGTGCATCAGTGAGGGGGTTCCTTTACCCACCATCAAATGGCCGCTATTGGAGAATCACACTAGGTACTCTGTCATCACCACGGTGTCACACCACACAGTCAACAGCACCGTCACCCTAACTGTAAAAGACCACAGCAACACTTCTGTTGAGTGTGTCAGCAGCAGTCAAAATGGAGAAGTAAAAGCAAACCTCATCCTGAACAAAGTAGAAAAGAAAGGTAACTGCTCAGTCTTTAAATGTTTTCTCTAATCTTCTTTTGTATTTGGACAACCAAGAAGCAGCAGTGGCCTTCATTTTGAATGTCTTTTTCTTTTCTTTATTTAACAATTTGTTCCTCTTGATTGCAGATCAAAACATGAGTGTCAACGTGTTAACAATGATTACACAGCTGGAAACGATCATTGCCTTTTTGATTGGCGCTCTTCTTTCTGCAATCATTTGCTGTTTGGTGAGAAAATGTCACAGGTACATTCTGAAGTTCTAATTCACGTCTTGTTATTTTTACTTTCTTTGCTGAGAATATTGAATATTCCAGGCTTTGTTTGATGTATAATGTTAATTCATAAAAAATGCTAGCTAGAACATATCTGAAATGTTGACACCATGCTTTGGAAATGATCAATGTGTGACACAGTGCAGGGAATTAGAGGACCCAAATGCAGAGACAGGCAGGCAGGAGAAGGTTTGAGCTCGATGATTTATTGACATAAAGGCAGAGTTCAACCCAACAAAAGGGATCCAAAAAGAAGGCGGCAAACACAAGGGCCCTCATTTATCAACCTAACGTAGAAACCAGCGCAGATATGAGCGCAGAAATCATCTTACGACAGGCTTCATGTGTGATTCATGAAACGTTCGTATCACACCAATTATAGCGTAAGAATGGTCGTACATTGATAAATGCAGCGGCTGGAAACAATCGGAATTTAAATATCACGCCCCAATATATTCTCAGTTTTGAGGCCTCGCCCCTACAATTTACGACATGGAGATATGTAATCCGGCTAAGAAGCGGCACTTTTCAGAGGTGGAGATTGAAACCCTGATATCTCAGGTTCACTTGCACTTACGTTTGTAGATTTGGCAGCCTGAAAACTGATATTAAAGGCTGTAGAAAGAATGGGGACTGGAACGAGGTCAGTGATGCAGTGAACAGTGTTGCCGTGGTAAATCAGACTCCAGCTGAAATTTATTTAATTTATACATCCTTGACATATGTATGCTATAGTCCTAATAGTAATATACAGGCTTATATTGCAATCTCTTAGGCCTATATGGTTTACCTAAATAAACAAACACACAGTAGTGGAGTTTATGCAGTGTCTATTAGTTTACTTGTGTTTTTTTCATGAGTCAGAGCCAGGCAACAACTGTGGAGGGAGAGCGCGTGTCCTCCGTCCCCCATGCTGGACCACCACCCCGACCCTGTCTCCTGACAGCAGAGGGGCTGGAAAAATGAGCCGAAATAGCTCGGTCAATGGCAGAAATAAATCGTTCACTTGTGGCCATTAACACTTTAAAAGAGAAATGAAAACCTGAAGAACAAATAAAAATTTTGTGCATCGTCATGTTTCCTGTATTGAGTAGGCTATCATTGCCAAACATAACATTATACCTTTTAAAAGTGAGGAATAATATCCTGTGTCATTCGTATAGCCCCAGTTGGGGCTGTGATGGACACTGCTCCCTGGGCATCGGGTCATCTGGCTCCAGAGCCCCACAGGCTGAAACAATGTTGCAGAATTTTTCTGCTGTGTATAGTAGGGTCCCCCCGCTGATGCAAGACCATGAGTCATCTGCCCTTAATCAATCCAATGGAGCGCTCCACCGTGGCCCTTGCACATACGTGTGCACTGTTGTACCGGCAAATAGAAGTCTTTTAAAAGAGCCAGATCTGCCATTGCTGATAAGTGATCAACTGATGACTTCTCCTCCTGTTAAACTTATTATATGCTGCACCGCAAGTCACCACTGACTCGAAAACTTGCGTACAGGAGTTCAGACCAGACGTGAGATTTTAATCGCTGCCTACGCTCACGTTCAAATTGATAAATCCCTTGCATTGCGTAGGAATCGGCGTACGCCCGTCCTACACTTGTTTTTGGTCGTACGCACGTTTCATAAATGAGGGCCAGTGAGTCCAAAGGAAAAAGGCAAAAAAGGAAGAAAAGTCCACGGGGAAGATTCCAAAAACAGGCACACTGACTGCAACAAACTGACAGGATACAAACATGAACGATCTGACAAGCGACAAAGGGAACACAGAGGCTAAATAAACTAGGTAACGAGCAAACATGGAACACATGACACCAGGGCTGGGGAACAGGTGGAGCACATTAGACAATCACAGAGGCGGGAAAACACTAGACAGGAAGTAAAACTAGACAACACGAGGGAGAAAACAGGAACTTCAAAATAAAACAGGAAACAGAAACATACAATACTAGAATAATACATAATCAAAATACACACAACAGGGAACAGAAATATACAGAATCAATATACAAAACATGAAACATACAGAAATATGCACACAGGGAACAGAAATATAAACAACCCCAACAGAAATATCCATAACCACAACACAATGGGAAATAATTGTTATTGAAGCAGGCAGGCCAAAACATGCTAAACTACTGGAATGGTCTTTTAACGTTTGTTCTAATGAGGCATTAATAAGCTTTGCACATTATTTGTATGTTAATGTTTGTGCTCTTTTAAAACGTTTCTCCTCAGAAGAAAACAGAGGGTCTATGGAAATATGGCTGAGACTCTGGAGATGATGACATTTAACGGGGATCCTCTGGTATTTATATTCACAGTTGGTTATATACTGTATTTTGGGTAACACTTTACTATAATGGTATATGAATTATCATGAATTCATGCATGACTTTGTGCATGAATTCATTAATGTAGTACTTCATGAACTATCAGTAATGTAGAAGGATAAATAGTATCTCATGCATGACTAAATGCAGGAACAATACGTTAATGCATCAATTAAGGTATTTGAATCATCAGGATTTTGGATTTATTATTGATGTTCATGTCTTCTTAAAAAAACACTGACCAGTCACAGCAGTGTACATATATTCTAAAGAATCGTGATGTTGTAATCATTGTTAACTAAACATTACTTCTTCATTACTTCATCATGTTTGTGGCCCTTCAAATAAAGTGCTGACCTGGTTCCATCTTTAACATTGATAAATAAGATATGATGAATGGAGGCATAAAATTAAATGTATAACAGTAATTCCTGAGAACAATGTTCCCCCAAATAGGATATTTATTAATTATTACTCAATTCTAAGTGTCTGAAAACCAGAAATGTCTTGACATTTTTTATTTATTTGAGGGGTCACAAAGATGATTGCTGCATATGCCACCATTAGTAAGTTATGTTTAGTTTATCATAATTACAACACTACAATTCAGTTTCTTTAGCCTGTCACTTTAACTACAGATTTATCTATGAAGACAACATGCACATCATTAATAAATCAGAAATCATGATTTTAAATACCTTAATTGATGAATTAATGAATGTATTGTTCCTGCAAGTCATGTATTAGATACTGTTAATCCTTGTACATTACTGATAGTTCATTAAGTACTACATGAATGAATTCATGCTTTTTCATGCATGAATCATGCATGTGACACCTAGTAGAATCAAGTAGTGTCAGTAGCTTCTTCATGTTCTTCTTCATATTCTTTTGAGGATTGCCAATTTGTTGGTGTTGTAGAAGCTGAAAAACGACTTCTACCATTTCTGTGTTGCTCCTGACAGATAGATGTTGGTCAAGCAGTGGAAGATTATCAGGCCATCGACCAAGTGGCAGCTGAAGCGGGCGGAGCTGTGGTGGCGGACAAATCAGATGTGGAGTACTCCAAGATTGATTTCTCCCAGATTAAAATAAAGACCCCAGCAGAGGCACAGATGGCACAAGGGACCACAGAGACAGAGTATGCTGACATTAAAGAATCAAAGAAAATGAAAGAAGAAGCAGAGGAGACAAAAGAGGAAGAGGGTGAAGAGGAAATGATTAGGGAGGATGAAGAGACAAAACAATGTGTACCAGAAGATAAGGAAGGTGAGGACGTGGCATTGTATTCAAATGTGAAGGATATAATGAGTCAGATTTGAGGATCGTGTTGCTTAGTTGTTTGAGGACAAAGTTACTAATGTAATTTGCTCTGATGAAATGGCTTCTTGCTGTGTATTATTTTCCTGCAATTGCACTGTGATTTTTTTAAAAGCCAAACTAAGCATGTGGTACACCTCAAATGATTGAAGACATCTTGTAACTGTCATAATCAAGTACAAGTTATATGGTGAGTCAGTTCTGCATAGCAGCGCTGACCACTGCACAGCAGTTTATAAAAGGTGGTATTAGTATAGAAACGATCATTTTTATTCTTCTTTATTCAAGAGTGGCAGTCATTCAAAAGACAACATCAGATGACATATAAATACATATTACGTGTACAAAAGCTCACAATTTAAAACTCACAAATGAAAACAGAAATGTGAAAAGTACAATTTGTTGTTTCCAGACAACTGTCTACTGTACTGTGGTGTAACTCTGTGCAGCCAGCTGGTTGCCTGGCAATCTCAGGAAGTCACTGCAGTCAGCTGTTACAGTTACAGTTGAGAGAGTGAAATAATATGATAATATGAATGGGTGTTGAGTGAAGGAAATACCTTTTTTACATGTATTTTGTATAAAGCATTTATTTTTTATTTGAGCATTTATTTGAGCAGTTAAAACAGTTTGTAGCTGAGAGTATATATATGTGTGTGTGTGTGTGTATGTGTGTATATATATATAAGCATTACTACTTTCTTGACACCTTTGACTTAGTTACTATCAGCAAGACAAGACCAACAAATCTAACAATTACTTTTGCATTTAAAATAAACTCATGTATATTGGTGTAAAAAACATTCACAGCACATTCACATGCACATTCACAGTGCTGTCACAAAAACAGGAAATCATTGTGTGAGAGGATGTGAGCCTAAAATAGCATCTGAAACAAGGTGTTGGGCGTTTTGCATAATGGGTTCCTCTTTAAAAGAAAAGAAAGCAAGACTCTGCAGCTTGGCTCTTATAGTCACATACTGTACAGTATACACTCATCCCATCCATCCATCTTCGTCCGCTTATCCGGTAGCTTTGCCTTCTGGCTCAGCTCTCTTTTCGTCACAACGGTGCGATAAATTGAATGTAATACCGCACTCGCTGCGCCGATTTTCCGACCAATCTCCCGCTCCATTGTCCCCTCACTCGCGAACAATACCCCAAGGTACTTGAACTCCTTCACTTGGGGTAAGGACTCATTCCCTACCTGGAGAAGGCACTCCATCGGTTTCCTGCTGAGAACCATGGCCTCCGATTTAGAGGTGCTGATCCTCATCCCAGCCGCTTCACACTCGGCTGCGAACCGATCCAGTGAGTGCTGAAGGTCACAGGCCGATGATGCCATCAGGACCACATCATCTGCAAAAAGCAGCGATGAGATCCCTAGCCCACACTCATCCCTCAACTTTATTATTACTACATTGTTTCTCTTTATTAATGCTTTTACAAGGCATATGTGGGGAAACTGAAAATTCATAATACACATTTAATAAAGGAAAAGAAAATGAAACATATAGGCATATTTCTGATTTTGTGTGTATCAACATTAAAGAAGGGATATACCCACATTCAATAAACAAGCTCTTTGCAGGTTCTGTGTATCAACATTACCCAACAAGTGTTCATACCTAAATTACAAAATAGGTGGTCTGTCCTTTAATTCACACACAGAGTTTATAGTCAAATCAAAGATAAAAGTAAAGTAAAAATACTTATGTATTTGAGTTCTTGACCATTGAAAGTGTAGAGGGACATGAGTTTTTGTAATCCTTTCTTGGATAACAAGTTATTAGTGAATATTTGCTGTTTAATGAGAATAATGTAAGCTGTAAAAATAAATGTATTTTTTTGTTTTCATCTCTTTATTTAAACGTGTTTGCATCTTTATGTATGTGCTTGTGCATGAAAGTACAGGGTATGCATGAAAGAAAATAGCTTTACATACACACACGGTGTGCATGAATGTGCTTAAAGTGATTTTGGATTAAGACTGAGCTAACAGGATTAGATGTTCCACTAGCTAGACAGACACAGACACTTTAAATAGATCAACCTGACGCTGCTGGTCATTCAGAGCTGCAGAAGAAGCAACGTTTGACAACTTGGAACACATATTTCAACCACAGGGCTGCTTCTCTTCCAGATCTGTAGGTGAGTGTGTGCAGGATTTTGTTGAATTGAAACATTGCCTTGCCAGAAAATCTATATTTGATTGGTTTAAAATGGACCACTTAAACCTTCAGCTCAGGTTCAAACATGATGTACACGAGTGGTGAATGAGCAGGTTTCTTGACACCAAATATATGATTTGATTTTGGGTTTCTTCTCGGATTATGTTACAAGTTTACTTGTACAATTACAATTTTGTTTGTTTTTATTAATGCGTTCATGCGCCATCATGTCTATTGTTACACTTTCCAGTATGATAAAGTAGATTGGTTTTAATGCGTTGTCCTTCATTAATCCTCTAGTATTTATATGGTCTTTTTGGCCTTTTGCTATAATAAAGTATTGCAATCTTTATCTTTTTACAGAAATGGCTGATGTTTTCAGAAGCCTGAACCTCCTAGAGACCCTCAAAGAGTCCATAGAGCTCAATAAGTTATCAGATGTCAAGGATGCAGTGGAAGATCTCCTGATCAGCAGGATCAACTTAGCTGTGATGGGGGGCCGTGGGGATGAAAAATTTGCCTTTATAAACTCCCTCCGTGGCCTCGGTCCTGGGGATGACGGAGCAGCTCCGTCCCCATCATCTGTTGCCCCAGAGGAATTGGCAGTTTACCCAAACCCTAAACACCCTGACTTTCGCCTGTGGGATCTGCCACCTGTCCCATCCGCCTCTCCATTTGAACCCGAGGGATACATGGACAGAGTTAAATTCCCCCGCTATAATGCTGTCTTAATGACATTCACACAAACGCCCCAACCCAACAGTGTGGACGTGTTCTTGGAGGCCCGGTCACAGCAGCGGCAAACAGTGTACTTTATTCTCTTAGCTTCAGCTAAAGACACAGAAAAAAGCCTAGAAGAAAAGAGGAAAGCCAGTCTGGAAGTGCTGACATCTCAGGGTGTGACACTGCCTAAAGTCTACCTGGTGAGACCCTCCACCCTGGAGAATTTTGACTTCCCTGGCCTGTTGGAGGACATGGGAGGAGACCTTCCAGAGATCCGAGCCCACGCCCTTCTCTTGGCTCTCCCAACACTTACCTCCACCCTGGTCACTCAGAAAAAGGAAGCATTCAAAGCACTAGTGTGGGCAGCTGCCTCGCTATCTGGTGGGGTGTCGGCTATTCCTGTTCCCTTTGTGGCCTCAATGGTGGACTCAAGTGTCGCAGTGCGGATTCTAACCAAAGCACAATTATCTCTGTGCCTGGACGATGATTCGGTCGAGCGACTGGCCCGACAGCGGGGCGTGGAACCAACAAGACTTAAAGGGCTGCGGACTTGTGTATTGTCAATGGAGGTTACTAAAGGTGAAGTGAAAAAGCGGCTGGCAGCAGCAGAAAAAGACTTGGCCACGGTTTCATCTAAACTGGTGGAGATGGCGATGCCTGTTCATGCCCGTTCTGCCAGCCGCTCTTTCTCTGCCATGCTGCAAGCATTAAATGGCGCCATGGATGAAATGGCAGCTGATGCTGAGAAGATAGTGGCTGTTGCTCTTGGGGAGGGGAAGTAAAATCAAATGTTTTTTTCTTTGTGTAAGGTTTCCTGTTTATGTGTTATTTACCTTTACGTTTTGGGATATAAGAAACACTATTTATACAATACTTCAGAAATCTTTTGATACGTGTTCACACTTTTTAATGAGCTAGAAGTACTAGCCAAGACCATGTAAATACTGTGTAAGCATACATTCTGCAAACAGATGTCAAATACTCTAAGCTGCTCAGTGCCCGTGAAAAAAAAACCCAGAACAGAGTCGTTCACTATGAACAAAAGCATTGAATAGAGGAAGTGAGAGGAATGTTGCATGCGTACTGTAGTGAGCAAGTTGAAGGAGAAAATCGTATCACCTTCATCAGTACAAGCAAAGATTATGTTCTCTGGCTTGCATCATTGGCCATGCAAATTTTACAAGATTTTAGTTGAACTGAAATCTTACTCTTACTTAATGAAGGATTGTGTGTGCTATGGACTGCTGTAAGTGAATCTTCTGAGGTAAGAACAAGCTTATTTTTTTTGAAATCTTTCAGTCTTAAAAAGTCCGTCTATTTGACTGCCTAATTTAACTGAAAAAGTAATCTCTGTCCGTGAAGGTTCTGTGTCAATCATTGACGAGGTACAATGTACTAGTTATGTTCTATGTTCTAGTGTCTAGAGAAATTTTAGGTTTCTAAATAAGTATACAGTGGCATTTGTAAGTGAAGTATACGCTGTATATTGAGCTTTTAAAAACGCTATTATTTTTGACAATATTATGTATACATTTTGCGGGGATAAATGATCAAATCTAAAAACTAAAGGCACTGTAATATTTGCACTCTAAATATTCTGTGTGGTGTATTATCGGTCTTCTTTGAATGACAAGCAGAGCAAAGTGATTTAAACAAAAAGTTGATGGAGACAATGACCTCCACGTCATATTTTAGGTACTGTAAGGAAATAGAAACTAAACCTGTAATTGGAAGCCTAAAAATGTAATGTTTGGGCTCTGCTGTATCAAGACACAATAATTACAACTACACTGCAACAAAACATTTAATCTCAACATTTTGTCTTAGTCTTTTTCTTTCAATCTTTTTCTACTGAAACACTAAGTTACTGCTATTTCTTTCAGAAAAGATATATTGTGCAATGCTGGAGAATTCCCAACAATCTTGAAGTGAGAAAGAAAAAGCAGACTACTCAAACAACTCAAATTTTGTACCTGCAAATTTTGTACCTGCATTTGCATTGAATAAAATACATAAAAGCCTTCCTACTGACAAAGCTAGTTTATAGTAAATAAAAAGAATATTATATGACATCCAATATTGAACACACACATTTCATTCATCTCTTTGTTTCAGATATCAAGCTTTAGTGCCAAAATGAATGCTCTGGCAGTCGGGTGGTTGGTATTTCTGGCCCTAATAAAAAGTAGGAATTTTCATATTCCACTATGATAACAATGTTTGCTTTTAACAACATTTGCATTAAAGTCACATATATTACCTGACTTTTACATCTGTATTTTCACCACCACAGATTTTTCTTGTGCCAAAGCCTTCTTCACACTAAACAAGCGTCTCCTGACAGCCACAGAAGGGTCCTGCATTGAAATGGAATGCACTGTCACACTCCCAAATAATGTTAAAGTTGAGGATGCATACTGGTTTTGGATAAAGAATCCAATTTGGTCTAATAATTTTTTCACTGGCACTGTCATTTACAGCTCAAATGAAACAATGCGGCCTGTCAGTTCAGACTTTGCAGATAGAGTTAAATATACCGGCTCTCTAGCTTCAAGTTGGAACAATCGTCCTCAATCTCCACCAGAGCTGTGCAGTATTTTAATCTGCAACCTAAACAAAACTGACAATGGAGACTATGCTTTCAGATTTGTAGGAAAAGGACCAAATAAATGGTTTACTGAAAAAGTGGAGCTCAAAGTTACAGGTAAGTACATAAATCAAGAGTGCTAAAAGATATTTTCATAAAATATATACCAATAAAATTAGTTAGGCAAACATTAAGAGATAAGCTCGTCTGGGGGCAGAAATGATCAGATTGGTTGAATTAAAATTCAACATGATTATTATAACACATTTTAAGAATTATTTGAGAAAAAGTTGTAGGGTTATGATCATACCCATAATACATTTGTCAAGGACTAGCTAAGTCTTTCATATTATCACAGTTAGTAGTAGCCTACTATATTCATACAGGCATGTTTAAGGTAGAAAAAGTAAGAATTAATATATATTGAAAATATGTGTGACATACTGTGTTACTGATACAATATTATTACTAATTTACTATCACTGGGTATTCAGTATATTCATTTTATTTTTCTTAAAATCATCTCATTTTCACATTTGCAGAAAATCCATGCCCGATCACTTTTGAGAAACCAGCAACTGTTATCGAATCTGGCATGATAACACTCACATGCTCCACTTCAAGTTCATGTACTTCAAAGCTACAAATTGGAGGTTTGAGACAACTGTCCCCAACGCCTCAACAAAGGAACAATGAAAAACCGAACATCACCACCGTCACTCTGACAGTCAACTGGAATGACGATGGGAAGGAGTTTTCGTGCAAAACACAAGATAATGAAGACAAATATTTGATTAAAAATATCAGTGTAACTGTTGAATGTAAGTTCATAACGTTGATGTTGTGTCTTAAAGGGGTCATATTTAGCCTACTACTGATATGAAATCAAACAATCTGTAATCCAAATGTAAATTAAGGGTTGCACCTGAACCAAATTAACCCTTAACACCCCCCCCAATTGATTTATAGGTATAAAACAGCTAAAACTAGGAAACTAGCTGTACCTTTAATCTTTTGACATCAGTAAGATGTATTATCACAGCGGTAGAAATAGGCCTATATATTTTGATGTTGATCAGTTGAGAATTGCACGTTAGTATTTTTTCTCTGTTTATAACTCAAACTATATGCCTCTAATGTATGCGGTCAACAACACAGATTGAAATAAAAAAAGGTTTTCCACATAGAAGTGTCTTTTACAGGCAACTTATCAGGTAATTCCAGAAAACTAATCAACAAACCAAGAAGAAACAACAATGTTAAAACAAACAGACAAAACAATAACAACGAGACAAAAAGAAAAAGAAAACAAAAATAGATAAATAAAATGACATTGACATAACTTAGGGAAAGAAAAATAAATAGGGGGTTGGTTTAGTCTCTCCTGGTCTTGAGCTTGCTTCTATGCTGTAGCAAGTGGTGATGTACATTAGTGTAACCTTATGTTTCATTGAAAAATAACACTTTAATGTGTTAACTACACTTCTGTTGTCTGTTGTATTAAATTATACTCATCTAGCCTATATTCATGTAGATTACTTTTGCTAAACTCATACTTTGGCTATTTGTTAAATCACTTAAGGTTCCACTTTAAATAAAATGGGACTATAATCAGATACAGTATGCATAATTGTTTGCTGTAAATAATCCATCTATTGCTGTGAGTTGACTGATATCCCCCGACTTTATTTAATTTGTTGACACAGATGCTCCCAAAAACACCTTGGCTGAAATAAGCACTCAAAATGTTGAGGAAGGACAATCTGTAACTCTCACTTGCTCCACTAAAGGAAGTCCTGCCCCCACCTTTACCTGGTTTAAAAATAAACAAGAGGCTGTAGTGGAAACAGGGGCAGAATGGATGATCACATCAATTACGGAGTCACAGGATGGAGAATACCATTGTAAAGCTAAAAACAAACATGGGACAACACCATCAAACATAGTCACTATTGAAGTTCAGTGTGAGTAATTCCTATGTTTTTACTTGAATTCTTTAATTTGGTGTGTTTGTGATTCTCTGTAGTTAAATCCTGTAATACTGCTGTACGTTTTTACATTTTGCTATGGTATTAGCAAAACAAAAACCTTTGTAAGATTTTAAACAATCTGTTTTCATTTAATATACATACTATAGCATTCTTAGTGGATAGTAATTGTTAATCAGCTTAAAGAAATAATATCTTCTGTTTCAGATCGGCCCGAAGTTGAGGTGAATTCCTCTGCTTCTGTAGTTATAGAAGGGGAAAAAATGACTTTGACATGTAACGTGATGAGAAGCAACCCACCACCTAGCACCTACTCTTGGTTTAAAGATGGGAAAGCTGTTCATCAGAAACAAACACACCAATATGTTGTTGAAAGAATCCAGCCTAAGGACAGGGGCTCGTACACATGTAGTGCCACAAACACTGTGGGTACTGGAACATCAGCGTCACTTCTAATTACAGTTGAATGTAAGCTCCTTGATGATGGCTCTAAGTTGATGAAATCCATAAAATCCATAGACTGCATTAACATTGAAAGCATATTAATAATATTTATTTATTTCTTCCTTACAGATGGCCCGTGGAACACAACCATCCGTAATGTTGATAAAAAAGTGAAAGTTGATAGCTTCCTTACATTTTCTTGTTTCACTGACGCCAACCCTGCCCCGTTGAGTTACTCTTGGTACCGTTACAACATGAAGAAACCGACTGACTCCTCAAAGTGGAGGTCCAAGAATTCTAAAGAAAAAATGATACATTTGGAAAGAGTAGAGAGAGCCGATGAAGCATGTTACATGTGCAACGCAACCAACAAGATCAATACAGGACACAATAGTGAGCCGGTGTGCATAGAAGTACTCTGTAAGTAATTGTGGTATGCTGAAAATGTTCTGTGATATTTAAGTTCCTCTCAACTTTTACATCAAGTTTGAGTATTACAAAAATCATTATTTACATCTGATTGACTCTGATTTATTCATGTCGTTCAAAGGTAAATCATTTGCTAGTTGGATGAAAATATGGAATCAATTCTCATATCTGTACAGTAAATATGAGGCTGGAGCCAGCAGCCGATAAGCTTAGCCTAGCATATGACTGGAAAGAGGTAGCCTGGCTCTGTCCAACAGTTACTAATTTTTTAACTAAAACTCACAAATGAAGACGTATCTTATTTGTTTAATCCATACAAAAACGGAAGTGGAAAGAGACATCAATTTGCTTTTTTACAGCAAGTATAGTTGCCACGCAAGTTATTGCTCCCAGCCAAGAAATAGTCTAACACAAAACCACATGCAAAATGTTAACTTGTCATTTTTAGACTTCAGTTTCTATACGGATTAAACAAATGAGATATAATGTGTAAATTAATGAGGTTTAGAGATGCTAGTTGGCAAACTAAGCTACCTTTGGACAGAGCCAGGCTAGCAGTTTCCATCTGATTTATGCTAAGCTAACATGCTGCTGGTTGTAGCCCTGTATTCATCAGACATACGTGAGAGTGTGAGAGTGAAAGTGTTTAAGCTTTCAGGACAGAAGTTGACTTCCTATTCATAGACTGCTCCTGAATTATCATGCAACATGTTGGAAAATGAATGAATTCTCCTGAAAATCACACAGATGCTTCCTCTCACAAACTACAGATCCTCCAACTGAACCCATGCTGACTATGGATACTGAGTTCAGGGAAGATCAGCTCATCACCATCAACTGCACTGTTGAAAGCTTCCCACTGTCAAAGCTCAAATTGACAAGGACTTCCGAATCCAAACCTCAGTCCTCAGAATTGCTTTTCACTCAACATTGGCCTTATAACACTCTTCACCACGAATTCAATGTAACTTCAGCTCACGCAGGAGTTTACACCTGCATCGCCACAAACAGCGAAGGTTCAAAGACAAGCAAACCAAAAACACTGGTGGTTAAATGTGAGTGATTCAGCAGTGCATTGACTTTTCAAACAAATCATCAGAACCAAAACTTTCCAAAAAGTAGATCTTATTTATTATGAAATCATTTTGATTACCTGTCTAGTTCTTGGTACAATAGTTTAGTTAAAGTACAGTTTTGAGGTACTTGTGCTTTACTTCCATTTTCTGCCACTTTATACTTCAATTCCACTACATTTATTTGACACACAATATTGTTACTAACTTACTAGTTACTTTGAAGAGCTAGATTTTTGCATACAAAACAACTTCAAAAAATATGATGCAGTATTATAGATAAACTACTGAACAGTATAAAGTAATAAAGTAGTTCAAACTACACATTAGACAATAAAATATGGTACCGCTTACAAAGTAATGCATCCGTAGTAATGACACAGTAATATAACACCTACTGAATACTTATAATTTTAATTATTTTGACTTTGAAGTGTATTTTCCTGCTAAAACTATTGTTCTGCCTAAAATTACGAATACATGACTTACTTACTTAGAATGGTTCATTTATATTGTGTAGTATTCTACTTTTACTTCAATCGCTATCATTCATCCACCACGGAGTAAAATATAATACATTAAATAAACCTGTCATAACTTTAAGTTGTACATGTTTATTTTTTGTTTTGACAACACCTTGAGATATAATGCACCACCACCACAAACTATGGCCTCAAAGATGATCATTTAAATCAGCTTTTCTCCCATCTGTAAGGCAATTGTGCTTTGGAATGTATTATATTTCCAGGTGTGCATGTTAAGTTGTTCTCATGTTTATAAAGTCCACCACCTATATAGACAAAGACTTACCTGGAATGGCCCTCCTCTAAATTTAAATGTATGCAATGATATTATTATTCACAACAGTTTAATACATATATATTGTATTATAACTCACTATGTTTAGATCTGACTCTTCTCTTTTTGATAAATGCAGATCGTCCCAAAGACGTGACTGTAAAAGCTGAGCCTGCTTTCGTTGTGAATGAAAACAAGTCGTTGACGTTACGTTGCAGTGCCCAGTCCCACCCACCAGTGACCTCCGTCACCTGGATGAAGATGATTGATGGGAAGAGTAAAATCGTCCGGAATGGCCTGACTTTCATTTTGAAGTCGGTCAGTCCTTCTGACAGCGGACTGTACAGCTGTGCAGCCAGTAATGTTATTGGAACTGGAAACTCACAGAAGGCTGAGGTCAAAGTCAAGTGTGAGTAGACTGATGCACTCAGGGTGGTGTACACATTAACTAGGAGATAATACATTACAGATTATTGTAAATATTGTAAATACAGATTGGGTTGTCCGAGAGCAGTGAGGTATTCTTGCATAAAACTGTGTTTTGTTTCTCACCAAAACGCTTGTGTATCCACAAGTCAACGCATTGAATGTTGAATCCTTCGTCATTTGCAAAGTTGGTTTTTGGAACAATTTAAATTTGATGAAATGCTTTATTTCATGGTGCGTTACTCTTACTAACTGTCAATAACTAAAGTAACTTGTAACCTGTCAGGAATGTGCATTGCAAAAACGTTGTTTCAGTGCTAGTTGATGTCAAAAACTTCCAAGGGTACCTTTAAATGTGATGTAGACAATAACTGTTGGTCGACAAATCCCTTATACAGAAGCATGATAGAAATGTCTGAATCACATTTCTGCCCATAATTTAGAACAAATTTAAATATCTGAAGTCACTGTGTAGAATTTTAATATGATTATAGCATCTTTCAGTTGTTCTTGTGGCATATTGTGGGCAAGGGTGTGAGCAGTGCATTGCTGTGCCACAGTGTCTTTTATAAAACGACCACTGGGGGATGCCAAAAGGAAAACTTAAAATTCTACACACTGTGGCTTTTAAGTATATGTTCATTTCTGCTGTCATTCCTGTATGATCTTTGAACACTAAGATGTCAAGCAAATAATTTTGTCTTGCTTTACTTTATTTCAAATGTCCCTGCTTAGATGCTCCAAAACACACCAGTATCACGAGAGCAGCAGAGCAGCAGCAGCCTGACGGAACGAGATTTGTCAAGCTGAGCTGCAGCAGTCACAGCTATCCCCCAGTCACACAATATTCATGGTACAAGATAAAGGCTGAGGAAGGGGATGAAAAAGTGTCCGACTATCAGACCTACACAGTGTATTCAAACGAGCCGGGAAGCTACTACTGCATTGCAAAAAATGAAATAAATCAAAGAAAGTCTGACCCAGTACATCTGTTTGACCGTGAGTGGATTTCAAGGCCTTGTTTGCTTTCATTTGATTTCGAAAGGGAAACATGTTAGAGGTATTGTGCAATCAGAATTGCCAAAACACTTTTCCTCACTTTTCCTCCTTCCTTGTTTACACATTTGTGTCTATATACTGATGTTCTGTCTCTTTTAACCACAGGGACATTGATGAAGGTCCTGTACATCTTGCTTTTTTTAATTATCCTGTTCATAATCATTTTGATTACCACTGTCTACAGGTAAAGTAAAACAAATACATTTCACATACCATTTGGCGTGTTTAATTGGCATGCATAACCACTGTTATGTCCCTATTATGTTTTCAGATGGAGGAGGAAGAAATCAATTCAACAAGGAACTATGAACACAGCGACCGGTTTGGGTTTTCTGGTGATGACTCCTTTGTGCAACTCTTTCTGCTTCTTTATTGAACATATTTAGACAAAAATGACTCTTTCATGTGTGTGTGTGTATGTGTGTGTAAACCAATTCAGGCTCGGTGGAATGTCGCCAGGAGGAGAAATCGGATGAACGACCCCGGTATGGCAGGACCTTTCAGGAGCAGAGATGACCTCTTGTCAGACCAGCCGTGCCATCCAAATGACCAACGATGCCAGCCTCGTCCAGACAGCACGTAAGACAGCAGCCACACACACTGTCCCCACCCAGGACAAGGCACACTCTGTAGGACAGAGAGCTGGATGCTGCTCCTCATGCTGGAGTCAAAGCATCCATTTAAGATCCTTCAGACACGAATGGCACAATGAGTCTTGTCATTTACTATAGTCAGTCACTGAGTATGCATGTTTTTGTTCTTGTTGTCATTGTCATTCCACAGCCCTACATCCACAGCCCTAATCAACAGTGTTTACTGTACTGTGAATCTACCCTCCGGAAAACAAGTGGGTCATGCATTTTCTTCCCAATATATTATACTATGACTTTTTTTTTTTTACAGTTTTCACAGTTTTCAACATTCTATACTATGACTTTTTGTTTACTTTTTTCGACATACTACACTATGACTTTTTTGACAATTTTTTATAATATACTACAGTGTACCGTAATATAACTTTTTAAAACTTTTTTCGACATACTAAAGTAGACTTCTTTTTGTTACTTTTTTGACATACTATATAATTACTTTTTTAAAAACTTTTCTTGACATACTATACTATAATTTTTTTCTGACATATTGTTCTATGACTTTTTAACTTTTTTCAACATACTGTACTATACTATGACTTTTTTCCAACAATTTTTTTTCAACATACTATACTATGACTTTTTTACTTCAATGACATACTATGACTTTTTTTTTACTGTTTTAGACATATTATACTGACTTTAAAACTTTTATCGACATACTATACTATGACTTTTTTACTCTTTTCGACATTCTATACTATGACTACTTTACTTTTTTCAACATACTATTCTATAACTTTTTTTAAGCTTTTCTGACAAACTATACTATGACTTTTATTTGGAAATACGCCTACTATACTATAACTTTTTGGACTTTTTTAACATACTATACTATGACTTAGTTTTTTTTTGAAGTACTGACTTTTTTCCATTTTTTTTTGACATACTATTACTACACTATGACTTTTTTTTACTTTTTTCGACATACTAATGACATTTTTGACACTTTTTCAACATACTATATATAATATGACTTTTTAGACTTTTTTCGACATACTACACTATGAATCTTTAAACTTTTTCGACATAGTATACTGTGACTTCTTTTCAACACTTTTTCAACATACTATACTATGACTTTTAGACTTTTTTTCAACATACTATACTATGATTACTACACTATGACTGTTTATTTTTTTTCGACATACTATAAAATGCATTTTTAAACTTTTTTCAACATACTATACCGAGACGTTTTAAAACTTGACGAGATGACTTTTATTCGACATGCTATTTTTAGACACTTTTTCAAAATACTATATATACTATGACTTTTTAGACTTTATTTCTACATACTATACTATGACTTTTTTTCGACACTTTTTCGACCTACTTTACTAAGACTATGTTTTACTTTTTTTGAAAATACTATATACTATGCTTTTTTTTTTTGACATACTATACCAAGACTTTTTTAAACTTTTTTCGACATACTATACTATGACTTTTTTTTAAACTTTTTTCGAAAACATAATACTATGACTATCTCAACACTTTTTCGACATACTATGACTTTATTTCAAACCATTTTTTTTGACATACTATATATGACTTTTTAAAAAGTTTTTTCAACAAAAATGTGTTGGTATCCAAAAATGTCTTGATATCCAAACATGTCCAAGACAGTTGACATGACTTTTTTTCGACACACTTTTACTATGACTTTTAAATTTTTTTTCGACACACTTTTACTATGACTTTTTAACTTTTTTTCGACATACTGTACTATGACTTTTTAAACTTTTTTTCAACATACTATACTCTGACTTTTTTTTAAAACTTTTTTCGACACCCTATACTCTGACTTTTTGTTTTACTTTTTTGCGACATAATATACTACAACTTTTTTTTTTACTTTTTTCAACATACTATCCCAAGACTTTTTTTAGACACTTTTTCAACATAAAATACAAACTATGACCTTTTAGCTTTTTATTCGACATACTATACTATGACATTTTTTCATCCACTTTTTTTCAACATACTATACTCAGGCTTTTTAAACTTTTTTTCAACATACTATACTAGACTTTTTAAACTTTTTTTCAACATACTATACTAGGACTTTTTAAACATTTTTTCAACATACTATGCTATGCCTTTTTTTCGATATACTATACTTTGACGTTCTTAAAACGTTTTTTCGACATACTATACTATGACTTTTTAACTTTTTTCCATACTATACTATACTATATAAACACATACTATACTATAAGTTTTTTTGACACTGAAGTGGGAAGTTTGGGGTCCCCTGCTGGAGCTGCTCCCCCCCGCGCCTCGATACCGCATAAGAGGACGAAGATGGATGGATGGATGGACTTTTTAACTTATGTCGACATATTATATACTATGACATTTTTCAACTTTTTTCCACATTCTGTACTATAACCTTTTTCACACTTTTTTCGACATGCTATACTATAACCTTTTTCGACCTATTATATTATGACTTTTTCTGTCAGACTATATTATGACATTTTTTATGGCATCCATACAATTTCAGTTTAACACATTAGTGTTCGCAAAACCACTATGCAAACATCTGCGTTGGCTTCAGTCATTTGTGTAGCTCCTCTTTAAACAGGCGGATGTGTCTTTCGATGATCAAGCTTTTGCTTTGCCCACTGTGCTGTAGCTCTGTCCTCACTGTTTGGCAGAACAGTAATCATTCAGTAGTCACTATTGTGGAGCAATGAATGACCAGATGGCCTACAGTTTCCATTTAAAGGCATGAATAACCTGATTCAGTTGCTACTATATATTCACTGATGTCTTCTGTCTGCATCTGCTCAGGGTCCTTCTGCACAAAAGCCAATCAGACAGCAAGGTGGACACACACAGGATGATTCTCTCAACTACGCTTCTTTACACTTTGGAAATACGCAAAAGTGAGAATATATGTTTTGTGATGTTACTGTATATAATAACAAGAAAGGTTTTATTACATGGGAAATTTATGATGGTATATGTTATTTATTTCCTAGGCACAATCCTACAAAAGCGGAAGATGAGTATTCTATGGTGTCCAAGCTAAAGCCACTTAAAAAGGTCAGAAACCTATAAACAAGATTTGTTTTTTTAGATGTGTAATTTTCAGTTTATTACTTTATAGCATTAAAGGCAATTTTGTTTGTCTAAATAACTTTAGTGGATGATCTATATCGTGTTTGTGGTTACAGTAAAGCTACTACTAAAACATAGAAAATAAGTATGTTTTGTATAGTACATCTGTGTGCTGACAATACAATAGCAAAGAGGACGTTTCCTCTTCAGAAATAATTTACCTGTAACAAATAATTTAATCAGGGAAAACATAATCTTCAAGTCCGCACAAGTACCAACTATCTGTTAATATGAATTTCTCTGTGCATGAAATCTAGATACTGTCAGAAGTAATGACACACTTTATCTGACCATCCCTGTTATCCTCCTAGAATGATGAAAGGCTGAATGACTACGAGAACGTCAGCACAGTACCCACAGCCAAATCTCAAAATGCATTGAACTATGACACAGACACCAGTGAGGATGAAATGGAGATCAATTATTCACAGGTGAGCTTCAAGGCAAAGCCTGGACTTCAGAGAGCCGGCAGAGAGTCCAGCAGCTCTGATGAAGAGGTGACACAGTACTCTGAGGTCAAAATCTGAGTTTAGATACTCTTACTCTTATAGGTACAGCCAATTGTTCAATAGGGGTTTCATCGCTGTATTGTTCATTTCAATGTTAACATTTATTTTTCCTTAGTGCCTATGCTTTTCAGAGTGTGCAGTAACAAGTACTAAACAGAAGGGAGAAAAGTGACCAAACCCATGCCACCTAACACATAAAGAAAAACTAATTTTGTTAAGGAAAGTATTCGTGGGCAAATGTACATATTTGTAAAATGTATTGACATTACCTTGACATTTGTGAATAGTACAATGTGCCATATGTGCAATGCTTAATTTCAATTCTTGTATAAGATGATAAGAATGTCTTTCTTTGTTTTGTTTTTTAACAATTACAAATATGTATGCATTTTAACAAAAAACAAATACAAAATGATCAATAAAAATGTGTGACAAACTGTGTAACTGTTTCTTGCCCTATGAACAAAGGTTTCAAACAATAAAATTGACAAAAGTGTAAGAGAAACGTTAGCATTGAAATATTAAATATAAGTGTGACAGTATTTATCTATAATAGTGAACCACATAGTTTAACGTTTACTGTTATGGTCTATTGTGGTGTAAGTACCTAGTATATGTATTCAAAATCATTTTTATTGGGATTTTGTTTTGAAATGCACTTTTCAGTAAAGAGACACAAGGACATGTTACAGTGACAAATATTGAGAGCTGCACTTTCTTTCTCCACTGCTGCAGAATTTTTGAGTTCAGCTGAGTGTGGAAAACTGAAGTGGGATATGGTAATGTCCTGTAGCCGTTAGAAGCCCAAAATCCTGTTTAATTTCCTCCAAAGTTAAACCATAACCTTTTCATTGTCCTATGAGACCATGAGTGTCCTCTCCATTGCTTCCTCTGGAGTGCAGACAGATCTTAGTATACTCGGTCGTCTTGGAGTCCAGGCCTCTGATCTCCCCTTCAACAAGCTCTGATTTGGCCTGGAGTTTAGCAAAGTCCACATTGGCGTAGTTAAGATAGTCTTCCTTAACTTCTCTTTCCTCTTCCAGAATGGTTTTATTGGCGTAAATCACATCCACTTTGGAAGAGTGGGTCTACAGGAAAACAAAAGATTTGCTTTAGTCATGGAGAAGAGATAGTATTTCTTGTTACACATTAAGGCTATTATACTGACTTTTTTCGACATACTATACTATAACTTTTAAAACTTTTTCGACATACTATACTATGACTTTTTTACTTTTGTCGACATACTATGACTTTTTTTTCGACATTTTATTTCAACCCATTATACTGGCATTTTTATGACTTTTTTTCAACATATGTCTTTTATTTCGACATAATATACTATAACTTTTTTTAACTTTTTCGACATACTATACTATGACTTTTTTTCAACATACTATACTATGACTTTTTTCTGACAACTTTTTCAACATTTTTATGACATACTATTCTATGGCAATTTTTTAAACATTTTAATGGTATATTATACAATGTCTTTTTTGAAATTTTCATGACATTACTATGACGTTTTCTCTATTTTTTTTAAGACATACTATATTGTGCTTTTTTAAAACATTTTTATGACATACTATATGATGTTTTGGCATTTTTTTTCTGACAAACTATATCGGACTATAACAGACTTACTTTTTTTCCCACCTACTTTACTATAATGTTTTTTACTTTTTCGACATACTATACTATGACTTTTTAAAAACTTTTTTCGACATACGCTGTGATATTTTTTTTTAAATTCAACATACTATACTATGACTTTTTTTTTATTGTTTCAACATATGATACTATGACTTTTTTTCCACGGACTATACTATAACTCTAACTATACTATGACTGTTTCTCGAATTTTTATGACATACTATATTATGTCTTTTTAGACATTTTCATGACATACTATATTATGACTTTTTTACATTTTTAAGACATACTATGTCATTTTTTTTACATTTTACTATACTATACTATGAGTTTTTAAAAAACATTTTTATGACACTATATTATGAATTTTATTTTTAATTCATAGACGTGTGCAAGGACATAAACTCACCCCATTAGTAACTAAAAAGTCAGAAGAGTCCACCAATCCCTTGTTGGGTGTAAGACTGCCTTTCCTTTTCCTATAACCAACACAGAAAAGCAATTTTTATATGTACAGTAATTCATTATTTTTTCATGGTCATATTTAGCAATGTTTTGGGGCAGCCATCGTTGCCCACTGAAACTGACTGCCAGCCTGGTCACCATCCAAGTCACACCTTAGACAACAACCTCAGAATGTGTTTCTGTCTTGCTTTGAAAACCAGTTCCCAAAATGTCCTGTCAACAGTACAGTGTGTTAGCTGCTGTCATGTCAGCTGTGTTTTCATGTTTCTCACCTGCAAAAGAAAAGCAGCAGCGGGACACACACCAGCAGCATCCCTAGTGCGCCTACTGCAGAGCCAATCAAAAGAGACAAAGCGTGGAGGCCTGAAAAGTCCCCACAAACCATATTAGTCAGAAAAACCAGAGAGAGGCAGATTATGCAAAAGAAAAGCCAAATAAAAATGCAGCATTCTGCAGATACCTCTACCTAGCTGAGTTTCGCTTGAGGACACGTTGAATGCAAAACTATCAGAGCCCAACGAGTTCATGCTGAGGCAGACTACAGAGGGCATGTCATCATCCAAATGGTACAGGGTGATGAGGCTCCTCATGCTCACGCTCCCCAGGGGAACTTCCCTGATCGGGATGGCAGCAGAGTGATTGACAGGTTCCCCGGCCAATTCCCAAAGCAGGTAGGGACGCGGGTTCCCCTGGCTGTCGCAGGAACATCGGATCAGGGATAAAATCTTGATGCAGCGGGAAGAAGGAAGGATCTCTGGAGCAACTGAGACAGAGTACATTCTTGATCAAACTTGTTGGGAAAAATAAAGGCTTACAATTAATATAAAAAAAAAATATCTCACATGTGACATCAATACTGGCAGGCTCAGAGTATTCAGCTCCGTGGACATTCAGAGCCTCACAGTAATACTGATCCTCTGAGAGTTTGGTCACATTGAAGGTGAAGTCTTTCTCAGAGCCCATCACCTCCTTTTGTCCTCCAGCCACTCTGAACCAGGTGACGTTTATCACGGCTGGATTGGCAATGCTTGAGCAGGTCAGAGTGATAGAGCTGCCGTCCAGCATCGGACTAGAAGGGTCAACTGACACGGTTGTGTTCTGAGGGGGATCTGAAAGATATAGTGTTTCTGTTAATCGTGGTCCAAGGTTATTGCTTATTTGTTGGGAATGTACAATGAATTTTCCCAACAAATGATTTTTAGGTTGATTCAGGGCAGGTTTTCTGGCTGTAGAGATTTTTTAACTTCACGGTTTGATTTGGTACTTTAAGTTGGTATCAGTCACACATTGTGATACCTTACAAAATAAAGAGGGGTTGGAGTACAATATAACAAAACCCACCAGATATTCGCACATCACATCTCAACAACTACAGCGCAATTTCTATTCTAAGGTCACAAAATAACGTATAAGCCAAGACGGATAAGAAGGCCCTGAAGCGCTCAGAAATAATGAAAATTTAAAAACATCTATAATTCCGGAACAACTGTTTTTGCTGATGAATATCATGTGATATGATTAAATATACTAGTGGTAAATGATTTATGGAGGCTACAGTACATTACAGTTTAAAGTAGGAAAAAAATAAGGTATGTAAATTAGCAAGTATGCAGAGAAAACTACAGGTTTGTGCATACAGTAGATACTATGAAGGATTATAATTACTTTCATGTTCTATATAAGTTAAACTTTTGAGTTGCCTTTTCAGTAAACTGAGACAACCTCATCACTTTCTGTGATTGGAAAAGTCTTAATAAAGACAGAAACCAAACAAAACATCTACAGAATAATTAACACACTGGCACACATGTGAACGTACAACAGAGATCAGTCATGATGGACCACTGACATAGAAAGGATTTTGAGGTTGTCACGCAACACGACAATGCGTTACTGTGCACAGTCCAGACACTGTGGTGTTGCCCTGTGACTGAGTCTTGGCTTCAGATCCTGTTTGGGTGACCACAGCTGGATATACAGTAAAGCCATATTCAGCATACAAACTGGAAACATACAGTTGGGTTGTTTGTTGTCAGTGTAAATCAGAGTCTTTACTGTGGAAAATGAACTTACACTGAATGTCCAGCTGAATCTGCGCTGAAACTTCCTCTCCCAGCTCACTTTTTGCTGCACAGTGGTATTCACCACTGTGGCTAGGGTCGACACCGATCATAACCAAGCTTGATCCAAGCTCCATAACCTCTTTGTCGTCTTTGTACCAGGTGTAGTTGGTCACAGGTGGGTTGGCACGGCTCTTACAGAGCAGAGAAACAGAGCTGCCCTCCAGTATTGGACCATTAGGGTCGATGATTACTGTGGTTTCCTTGGGAGGAACTGAAAAGAAATACACAAGTATGGTTTGAGTTGATGTTGCTAGTAAATATTTGTCATCTGTGTGTCTGTTTCACTCAGACTTACAGTGTACATCTATCTGAGTGATGGATGAGTTCTGGGTTCCATATCCATTACTGACTTTGCAGTAAAATCTACTGTCCACTTCTGAGACCGTAGTTGAAAGTCGGTTTTTCGAACCCACTGCTGTCACCTGATCTCCATCCACTTTGTACCAGGTGTAACTGTCCACAGCTGGATTTGCGTTGGCATTGCAGGTCAGAGTCACCCAGCCGCCCTCTTTTACAGGACCAGAATAGCTGACTGATGTGTTATTTGGAGGATCTGGAAGAGAATTTTGAAAATCTAGTGACATTTAGAGATGCTGGTAGGCAGATCTTGCTACAGAGCCAAGCTAGCTTTTTACCCCGGTGGTCAGTCTTTGTGCTAAGCTAAGCTAACTATCTGCTGGCTGTAGCTTCATATTAAATAATCCATAAATTGATATATTCATGCTAAATCTTAAGCTAGAGCCAGCATCGTATAGCATAAACACTGTAAACAGGGAAACAGCTAGCCTGGCTCTGTCCAAAAAAAAAAAAAAAAAAAACTGTTTCCCAGCTTTATGCTAAGCTATGCTTTGCTAAGCTAATTGGTTATTGGTTGTAGCTTTATATCTGATGGACAAATATGAGATCGATCTTCTTATCCACCTTTCTGCAATGTCAAACTATCCCTTTAAGACATGCCATGCCAATATAACACAACCTATTAAGGAACATGCTAACCACTTTGTAATAATGTATGATTTATAGTCACAGTCAGTGTAAGAGAAACAGTCAGGGAAATGAATGCTAATAAAGCATTTATTAAGGCTTCATGAATCAGTAGTAAGCCTTACTAAGAACAACTTCTGGGTTGCCAGATTGTGAAAAATCTGCTGTCAGCAGTTATAAATGTTAGTGAGTGATTAATAATGGGTTAGGTTGCCAACTACTTTTTAATAAGCAATCAAGTCTGCAGTTGTTAAGTTATTAATAAATACATTTTGATCCAAATACTCTGCAGGAATTCCCTACAGGGATAGTTGTCTTTCTGATAATGGCAAAAGCTATCCTGAAGGAGGATAAACATCCACAAAAATTTCTTGTCAACATGTTATAACATCACATTATATAAAATGAGATGACATAATATGTTGTGATCTGAAACAACACCCAACACAACAACAAAACATAGAAAAACCTACTCACAAAGAACACGGAGGGTCAAACTTTTTTCATACAGAAGGTCACTGTTGCCAGCTTGTCGGTTGTAGAGAGCGGCGCACGAGAACTTCTGTCCGTTGTGGAGGTAAGAAGCGGTGAAGTTTAACACAGAGGTCAAGAATTTATTTTCTATGTTTTCCTCAATGTCACCGATACTAGGTGTCCAAGTCAGTGCTGGAGGGAGAATGGGACAGGGAGCTACTGCTGTGCAGTTCAACCTCACTGGAGTCCCTTCTTCTACCTCCAGCCTGGATGGAGTTATGGTGGGTTTGGGCAGGGAATCTGAGGAGTACAAACAACGAGAAAATAGCGAGAAGTAACAAAAAGATGTAGGATTACATGTGTAAGAGTAACAGGACATAACACAAACTTTGAGTGGTGATAAGGACGCCCATTGGAAAGTTGAACTTCAGATCATTGTCACACTGCAGTCTGAAGTAATAGCTGTCATAATGGTCCGATGGCAGGTTGTTGAAAATGATGGTGCAGTCCTTCTCACGCAGGATCCCCGTTAGGTTTCCTTGCAGGATGTTTGAGCTTGCATGTTCCCCAGTGAGGCTGGAATCAAACACCTGCGTTCGACTCCAGCCTCTCTTCCAAATGGCTTTACACGAATCATCCAGGTGGTTATCCCAAGCGGGGAGCACGCTGAACGTGCAGGGGACCATCACACAAGATCCACTTAGTCCGTCGACTGTCTGAGGCATCAAGGCTGCCCACTGTTGGCATACGCTACCTGGTGAAACAATAGCAACAAAATATATATCAGCCAAGATTACCACAGAAATAATTACTCCAACAAGAAGTAAAATATCATATTACTTTTTTATTTTTCTAAATCATTGCCAATATCACTTCAGTTTACTTTTTTTATTCTTACCTTTTTGTTATTCTATTAGGGACTGTTGTATGCATTACTCCTTTTCCACTTTACATGTATCACTCTATTATTTTTATTCTTATGTTGTTAATATTTGAGCAATCTCTGGCACAAGAATTTCCTTCGTGATTAAGCAAGTTCTATCTAATCTTAAAGGGGAAACTAAATCATACAAAAATAACAGCAGACAACCACTAAAAGTTCATTTTGCAATATTTGTGAGTAATGGTTAAAATTTGTAAAACATCCAAACAGCATTTGAATGTGGAAATGTCTACCTTGAAGTAGGACGCATATGAGGAAAACCTTTACAGCCCCTGTCATTCTTTTCTGTGAGGTTGTTGAGCCTACAGAGGACACACACACACACACACACACACACACACACACACACACACACACACACACACACACACACACACACACACACACACACACACACACCACACACACAATCTATTGATTTTATTACCTGGTTAACTGTTATGAAAACATAGGAGGACAAATCAAGTTTTTTATCAAGGAAATTATATTTACACAAATTACAAAGTAAAAGATTGTACAACTTTATTATTGTTATTCAATGTTATTCAACATTCAGACGTGTATTCTAGTTAAATGATTTGGAGTAAAACAGAATGGTTGTTCTTGTAACATTATTCATTATTGCATTACATGTAGTGCAGTATTATATTACTGTAGATGGAAGTAATGTGCTTTTTTTCTCTCTACTGATAATTAGAGATCATCAAGACGTTAGCCGCTGATTCTGTAAACTATGAATAACCATATGAAATGTTTTGCATATGTTTAGCAAAAAATTGTATTCTGGGAAGTAACAAACAGCTACAACCCTCAGAACAATGTAGTAGAGATGAAGAATAACGTGAATAGAATAGATGAAATTTACCAGAGTAGAAGTAAGCAAGTGAAATACAGGGATGCAAATGATAAAGACTTAACTAATGTACCAGTATCTGTAAACGTCTAAGTGGATGTACTTAAGTGAGTCTGTGAGAAAAAAAATAAGAATGTATTTCTCTGCCAAACTACTGCATGAACTACCAAGATAAGTCAGACATTTTACAGCCTGCAATCAGTTGAGTTTTCTAGAAATTCAGTCTTACCTTAGAGCCAACAATGTTCAGCATACAATGTCCTTTGTTTCTGAGAAAATACAACATATTTGAGATTTAAATACACAAGTCCTTAATTGATTTTGATATTTTGATAACGTATATCTGATATACCTGATTCAATGTTTTAGAAATTGATAAAGAAGCAAATAAAGGTTTAACCAGCATTGAAGGCACAGTGGTTATAATCCAACAACTGAATCATGACTGGTGGCATGTCTGGGTGGCACACTCAGCTCTATAAAGATTTGTCCGGGGAGTGGCGTCCAGCACAACAGGGTTTTGATTCTCTCTCAGTAATGCAAGTCTCCTCAGTGGTTTTCTGAGGGGATCACACAACATGTGTAAATGTAAAATATTCTCTAATCAGAATATTATAACAAAATATGAATGTGATTTCAAGCTGTTGATTTGCCCATTTAAAAAAAACAGTCTAAGATGCCAAATGTTACCACACACAAGTACAGCACTCATAGAGTCTCATCACAACATTTGTTTTTTTGGAAATTACAACAATATGTTATTTGAGAAACAAAATGAATGTTAATACTGCAGGAGGAATGACACACACAAACATGTGACTATGGTATTTGCATAGAAGTATTCTAATAAAAAAAATAGACAGTCAAGTTGAGGATATATAGTACAGTATAGCAGTACTAATATTCAATTCAAATCAATTGAAAATAAATACTGTAGTATAAATGCTTTAACCAGAATAGTTGCCAGTGGGCTTTCTGTGTAGTGTTTTTGAACAAGCTGGATTTCTGAACGCTCTTCAACCACCACATTCATGAGCTATGTTGAGTCAATGGACACATGTAAGCAAACATGAACATTATGAAGAAGATCATCTGGGTGCTTCTTATAATAAAAAGAGATTGGTGTTTAACAGCTATGCAAGTTTCTATGGTTGGATTTGTTTCACATGCACTTAAGTGCACCAAGCAGGAAATGTTTCAATCATGGTTCCAACACTGTAAGCTGACTTTCAAACAGCACTGACAGGAGTTGAAATGTCTGTATACTTTGAGTTAAGTGTCTAAGGCCAGAGGTTAAAGTCTAATACAGACAGATTTTTCAGTTAGCGTCTCAAAAGAGCAGGAAATTAGACCACAGGCTTTACCATGGGTGCAGATAAATGTACAGTATATTACCTTACTACAAAATTACATTGCATTTGGTGTCAGTTTTATCATATTAAAACCACACAATCTTTCAAGTGAACAACAGATCAACAAACATCAACTTTCTGGCAGGAAGAAATCTTCCAAAAAAAAATTCCAACAGCTGGTGTTGCAATGGGCACACTGCCTTACAAGGAAGTGTGTTAAGATACTTAAAATAATGTCAGGTATGTTGGATCGTGGGTTGATCATTTGCTGTAGATTGCGCACGTTTTTTGGAAATAAGTAAATAGAGCTAATAATAGTGTTTTGGGAAATGGTATGTAAAGTGCCAAAACAAATACTCCCGTAGGAATTAAGGTCCCTATAAATTGTATGTAAATACCGTAATTTCTCTAAAGAAAGTGTATTAAAATATTTTGTTAAAACACTATTAAGAAGCAATTACAAAGAAGAATAGGGCCCTCGACACAGAACAAATTAATTTTAATTGTTTGTATATTTTTTAAACTAATACATCTTGGGACTACAAGAAGCACAACTGGAAAACAAATTGGAAAAAATGACATTATACAAAACTCAAAACGACTGCCTATGATGGAAAAAATTTAAGTATATTTCCCAATCACTTTTTTTTGCTATTATTATTTAATAAAGATTTAAGTACAAAAAAAAGGCAAATTAGAGCAAACTTTTTATGAATAAACATTTAATAGTGGATTCATTCATTTGCATATCAAAACCATATACATTTCCAAATAATAACTTAATTCATGAAAATGTAATTTATCAAAACAAAGATACAGGAGATGGACAAATTAGTGGAAACACCTAAAACAAATATAAAACAATCCAACAAAAAATACAAAAAAATGATCACAGCCCAAATCATGAACAGTCAGTCAGGGTTGTTATTTTGGATTGCATTATATTGTGCAGGTGTTGCTATTAGTGTGTCCACCCCCTGTTTGTAGTGTGTTGTGGTGTAGTACCAGTCCTGTAATGCTGCACTGTGACCAGCTGGGGGAGGTCAGGCTCAAAGAGTGAAACCTCCCAGTAACAGACTCCTGTGTTAGGCTGCTCGTGGTTTGCAGCTGGTTCAGCGGTGAACCTCCGCCACCACTCAAGCATCAAGTAACAGTCTCCTCCGCTGTGTTTGAGTGCCTGGAGCCACTGCACCTCTGCATCTCACGCACTTTGTCCACAGATTCATGAGTCCAGGTACAGAATCAGCCCCTGAGGTGGATCTCAGCCAAACCAGCCCTACAGACAGGGGGAAATGACTCACTGCATTGGCCACTCAGGAGCTTTACTCAAGGGTTGCACAGTCACGTATGCAAGAGGTCAATAACGGCTGTGCTCGTCTGTTGCCGTGACGATGACATCCATCCAAATACGCATTGATACTGGATTGGTAGCCACCAGAAAGAAGAGACGGTCGTATGTCTTCACGCAGAACGTCAGACTGGGCCGCGGAGACTGGAAGGAAGGGACACACAGGGATAATGTGATAGGTCATGATGAAGAGGCTTTTGGACAGGACCTTGCATTCTTCCAGGTGAAACCCAAAAGCTATAACAATTACATAACTTTGATCAGATAGATAAGACAAATCTTTTGCTACAATAGTTCATTTGAAGCTTTTTAGCACTGCTCTTGACTTTTCTCAGAAGCAGAAGAACAGGTTGTTGTTTCTTTAGTTTGAATGAATTCTTTGTTTTTAACATTGGATATTTTTACCTCTTTAAGCCTCAATGAAACCATCTGATAAAAGAGTGGAAATGTCTCTGTGGTGAAACATTGGTTTAGTCATACTATTTCATAACCTCATGTCTTTTCTTTAAGTTACTATAGTTGTCTATTAAATGTAGTGGAGTAAAATGTACAATATTGCACTCTGAAATGTAGGTGAGTAGAAGTTGAAAGGAGCATAACATTGAAATACTCAGTAAAAGTACCTCAAACTTAGTCCATAGTACAGCACTTCAGTAAATGTACTTCCTAGTTGTCTGTAGATTTCTCATTTGCATAGGTTGCTGAGATTGTTTACTTGTATTTTAACCTGGATGCTGACCTCCTGCTGAACAACTCTGTAAAATATGTCCTGTTGTTGTGTTATGCATGAATCATGTCTGCAAACCAATTTCCCTGTAAGATACCTTGAACTTTTGAACTAATTACTTTTCACAACTGCAATTGTCCTGCGGGCAAATGGTGATGTAATTCATGTTGATTGATGTGAAAATATAAATGGCAGGTTTTCCAATGATTATGTGACACTTTTTCCCAAGACCTTAGACTTGCTAGCAGCAAAAAAAAGGCTTTACTCAGCAGTCCTACTGTCACCTGACACTCGCCTTTGATTTCTAATACAGTAATTACAGAGATCGTCTGTCTTTAAATCCCAAATCTGCCACGTCTATAATCTAACGCCCCATTTGGAGAAGAAGAAACCTCAAATTATTAAAAACACAACTCAAACTATATATATATGGGGAGTACATTTCCAAATAACACGAGATCCCAAGGTTCTTCTGTTTCAGTTGATACAGTGCTTTAACTAACATAACATTAAAAAGATTAATAACGAGTGGTGACCTCGACCAAATAAGTGCCTGGAGTTATAACAATATCTTTAACAATATGTCTTCTGATGGCCATGCTGATCTGCTGAATCTGAAACACATTGTGCAAAAAAAAAAGGCACCAATCAATTACTATTTTTTATAGATCTTGGGGATTTATGACTCAGCTAAACTGTGCATCATACAGTATATGAGACTCCAGAAATCCATTTCCTGCATTTATCAAATTGTTCCCATGCAGATTCAAAGTCCAGAGATTTGGCACAGACCCTTTGATAGATTTATTTAGAGTCAGTTGGTGAGTTGGTGTATGAGAACTCACAGAAGTAGCTGTTCGTAGATGGTCAAGGTAAACTTCTTCTATGGCCTGGAAGTAAATGACTCCCTTTAGCTTCCTCTCATCACAGTCTGCAGCAAAGAGAGGAGAAAAAAATCATAGATATTTGCTGAATTTGACAAAACTTTTTTTAATGCAAACCATTTTTTGGTGGAAACACAAATGAATGTACAGAGGAATAAGTGGAGAATAAAGGCTGGGAAATTATGTTAATTGATGAATATTCTTTTACAACATGTTTGACTTCCTTTTAGTGAGCTAGTGGGACACACAGAAGGCTTTCATTCATGCAAACAAGCAGCCAGTATGTGCATAGCACACATCACTCTCCCAGCCAGTCTAACCTGTATAGTAGGCTAGTCGTCTGTGGTCCATGTCAAACAGGAACCATCTCTTCTTCCAGGTTTTCACCCTCCCCCCTCGTTTGGTCAGGAAGCCTGCGCAGCGTCGAGGCGTCAGACGCAGGTCCGTGCAGCTGGTCACTCCGTGACCCAGGGACTCCACGTGGGCTCGGAGGTCAAAGTTGGGAGCGAGGAAGAGGGGCAGGCTGCGCTGCTGGAGGGCCTTCTGCGATTAGATGATTGATTGTATAAGATCATAATACTGGGCATGTCTGTTTGGTCCGAAAAGATTTGTTGTGCTTTTCTTGTACATGTTCAACCTTTATTTATCCTCGAGAGATCATTGAGGGGCAACCCTCATTTTCAATGTCATCGCGTCAGATTACAAAGACAAATACAGAACAACACAGAAAGTACAATCACAAGAAATGCAGACAATAAAACATTCAGAATTGGAAAATTATTTAATAAATACATTAGAATAATACGGATCAGATGTAAAGCAGTTACAAGTAGAAGTTTGGAGGTTTAAAACCAGATTTCTAAATTGTCCGAACGGCACAATTAAGTTGTTTTTTTGTATGTAAATGTGCGTCTGATTAACTTGTTCCTCCAGAGGGAGCTACATGAAGTCTGACAAATTGCCTTAGGTGATTTCACTCGAGTGTGCGTTGGTTGGGTCTGAAGACTACAAGTTTAAAAATGAAAAGAAAATTGGAGTTCAAAAGGAGTGAGCTTAATGGACCTCTGCTGCTCGCTCCTCATTTCTGCTTGAGGCTAGAGGCTCAAGGCTACATTAGCTGCTACTTGCATAACTCTGCTTCTGCTGCATCCGTTATTATCTTTTCTCTTTTTACCTGTCCATCGCTCAGAGTAAGAAGGTGACTGAAAAAATATGTTTTTCAGGGCTTTTAATGCTACCTTCTGGTTGTCATTTCATTCTTACCTCTGGGGTGTTTGGAGGAGAGCTGGTGTTTTGTTGCTCATTTGGTTCTGCCTCTGGCCTTTGTGGGGTCTCTGGCTCCGGAGGTTCTGTTTTGGGAGAGTTTAGCTCTTTCTGCCTTCTCTCCTCCAACAACAACTGCTGTCGCTCTTCCTGGGTGCACACATGTATCATTGAAAATTATTAGCCATCTTCTAAATAATGTGAATTCTCCAATTTAGAAAGACAATGATGATACTGTAGAGTTGTATTTACAACGCATTCCTTGATATGTGCTTCCAAAAAAAGGCAACCTGACATCGAAACATACCACTGAAGTTCCCCTTTAAGGTTTTAAACTCCACATAAACTCACAATCATATAGCTACACATTTTTCAGTCTTGGCATTTACCAATGCTACAAACATGCATAACAAACATCCACACATCTGCTAGCTGTTTTCTTGGACCATGATGTGTGAGCTGAGTGGGTGTCAGGGATCAGACAGCCGTGTCTAATGCAGTGTCTAAGCGGGAGATTAGAGGTGTCAGCAAGTGTTTCCCACGGCAGGTGACTCACCCTTTCTCTGAGCAGCCTCTCTCTCTCTGCCTTGGCTTCCCTCAGTTTCTTCTCGATCTCCACGAGATCCAACAGAGACGGGCTGTGAAGGGAAGAGGAGCTATATATACATTCATCGGCCAAATACACTAAAAGCTAAGATACAAACAACCCTGGTATGTGTAGAAGGGTGTAACATCTTCAAAAACAAAAAGCATAACCAGGAGCAGCACTGCAATTAAACCTATTGATGCAATTGGAGTGCCATCCGGCTCCTAAGATGTAAACATGCCAATGAGATCTGTCCAAAATTCCAAATAAAGCTGGTATTACAGTAAACACTATTACTAATCAGACAAAGTACAATGTAGGCAAAATATCAAAACAAAGTAAATGTTTGAATTACGTTAAATCCCCATTCAGAAGTTATTTGTCAGCTAGCGAGGAGGCTTATCGATATGCGACTTTTCAAAGCAACATGAGACAACTAACACTGCTCCAAGGAGACCAAAGCATGTGTCCGAGATCATTAAATCCTGCAAAAACTCATATTATATCAACATATTTTGACAGTATCACATGACACTGTAATGCCAACTATACAGTACTTAAAATCTAACGTTCTGGTTCATGTTGCAAGACATGTACAGCTTTACGTATCATCACTTGTTTTATTTGTTTACGTTTTTTGCAAGGATATTTATTTACACTTTATTTGCACTAAACTTATATTGCTTTCATTGTAAAATGTATACTATTCCTCTGGATTATATAGAACTTGAGTTGTGTTTTTTGAAGGAAGCCTTTTTTATGGCAGATTTTGTTTGTAAAGCCTGGGACAGAAGACACATTTCTTTGTTTGCAATGTAATGTTCATGTCAAAATGAACAAACAAATGTACAGTATTTCTTGGTGTGCATAACACCCGTTTACCCCTATTAACAAAAGACAATACATTATTAACTGTTGCTACTGCCGTATGCTAGTTGTGGATATATATTGTATAGTATAATTCATTCATGCACTTAACATTCTTCATGCAAAAGGATTATTCTGGTTGGTCTGTATTTGTAGTTTAGGCCCTCATTCTTATGTGTAATTATAACATTTTACTTACAAAGATAAGATCTGGGAATGTGTAAATCCTGCTGAAAAGACATCCGATGGGGCGAGGACCATGACCAGTCACATATCATAGAGGTTTTTTTAAAAACAATTTTAACTAAAACAAAAACAAGACCCAATATTAAATTAACTGCAATGATCTCTTATGGTAATCACACCTTATATAAAATGTTGTTCTGAAATAAAACCCTTCACACACTCCAGATTTCTCGCTCCTGTGAGCAAAGGTATGGATTATAAAAATGCCCCTAACGTTTCATTGAAATGCTAAAGAAGTATATCAACTTCTAAAAGCACATTAAAAAGCCACTCTTCATTTCTCTCTTTAAAGGAAATGCTCATCAAACGAGCAGTGGAGGAGCTGACCTGGCAGCGCGGGAACTTGTTGCACTGTTGCACGGAGTGAGCAGCCCACCGCCGTTGCTGGTCCCATTTCTGTGCCCGTTGCTGAGCCTATGGGAGGGGAGGGGGGAAGTGAAAGCCTCTGGGCTCTGGCTGTCTGGAAGCGTCCTCACCAACACTGAGAAAAGAAGGAGATAGAGAAAGACACACGAGAACAACATGCATGAGTCAGCGCAAATTGCTTTATGTAAGATGTGGCGAGAGAATTTGCGCAAGTGGTGGCCGTGTATCAAGACAATGAATCATATACTGTAGAAATTACAGTTACAGCTTTCAGGAACAGACAAAGCAAGGAGAAGGACACCGGACAAGACTTGACATGACCTTGTAGATCAGGCTGCTGGGATGTTTGGTGACAGATAGATGTAGGTGTGTGAAAAATAGATACTATCGAAGAGAATAACTATATAGGCTGTTATCTGGCTCATCCGGTCAGTACAGGAAAATCCTGCTTTCTGCCGGCGTAATAAGAACCTGCCTACTCAACTGACACACCTTTGATTTGACTAAAAGGGAGGGAACTGAACAAACAGTTGGACAAAATGAGGACATGAGCGCAAAGAGAGCGTGCTTATTGTACTATATCATGGTGCTCTCAGCTTAAGCAATCAGACCCACAATAGAAAACAGAAAAATGAGGACTGGTAATAGCTCACCCTGTGCTGACAGTGGCCTGTCATTGCCTCGACTGCGATGTGAGCTCCGTCTTCTGGGCAAACTGGTAGATTCTTTGCATGGGTCCTACAAAATAAAAGAAAACAGTGTAAGCATGAGCTGTGTGATAAACAGAGCTTAAACAATTAGGTGAAAAAACAACTGGTCTTTTGTCAGAAATTTTACCTGCAATTATTTTGGTTATTGATTAATCATGATCAAGTCTTTTTTGTAAATACCAAAAATGCACAGATTACAGCCTCTAAAATGTGAATATTTGCTTGGCCTTTGTGACATTAAACTGAGTATCTTTAAGGTTTGGACTGTTCTGACTAAACAAAAGATTTTAAAGAGGTCTCTGGGAAATTGACATTTTGGAAGGATTGATAACTTTGTTGAGAAAAGAAAAAGGCAGATCAATCCACAAGGAAAATTACTGATAGTTGTGAACACATGCTGTATCCATGGCGACATGATGTATACCTGAGGAGGCTTGTGAAGGGGAGGGGAGAGTGACATCATGCAGGGGGCCGAGCCGGTGATATTCGACCAATCGTTGAGCGGCTTCTTCTCTTTGAGAACCTGTAGGACCAGATTAAAGTTAACTTGAAATTCAGTAACGTATCCGTGATGAAAAACTGGCTGCAAGTCCCAAATACTGACAGTTTAAATGAACTGAAGCGGCAGGGAATATGGCAAACAGTAACAGATGAATGCTGCTGCGTTCGACATACCACATCTGACTGAGAATGAAAACTCTTCTTCCAAGAGGGATCGTAATGAGTTAAAAAAAATATCATTGCCTCTCTATCTTTCCCTCTAGCCCTCCCTTCCTGCTTGACTCACAAACACATGAGCAATTCAGTCACCACATGCAGTCCACTGTTTAACCCTTATCTGTCTCAATCATTACTCTACACCAGTACATGCCCAGTGAAGATTTATACAAGAGTTACTGATCCTTGGGTATTGTTTCCTTCTACCTCTGCGTTCTCCATCCCTTGTTACAACAATGAGATTGAATCAGAAAGTAATGCACAAGTCATTTTCTCTCAGACACAACAAGCTCTCACTGTTAAAGTTCCCTACACATGTCAGAAGTAAACCCCATCCTGCACGCGGTCATATTTTAGTCATACACACTTGGTCATGTTGTCTGACACCGTCTTGTCCCTCTCTCCTCCTCTGTACTGCCACTCCCTTCTTCCCTCCCTCCCGCTGTTCTCATTTTCTCCTTTAGAAGAGCAGATAAATTAAACTTAAATTAAAATTGTTTTCTGAAAAACACCATTTTTAACGCGCAGATTCATTCGAGGGCTTTTTTATTGGCTTACCGCTTGTTGAAAGGATATGGAACTTCTCCAAGCTTGCCTTCTCTCCCCTCTCACACATCCACACACACTCACATGTCCACACACATTCACAAAAGCAGCACCCTCCCTCACATTGCTTACTCCTCCCTCTATCCCTTTCCTTTCCTTCCCTTCCCTCTCTCTCTCGCAATCACTCTCGCTCCCTGTCTCCCTCTCCCTTTCCATATCTGATTTGCTTTTTCCTCTTCCACATCTTGTCTCCTCCTCATGTAACCGGTGCCTTCATGAGTCTGATCAAAGGCCAAGCACTCGCACACAGCTCAGTTTAATTAGGGACTGAGTAAATCACATACTTTGGAGCAGCAAGAATTCCTAATAATCACAGATAACACATGGCAGTGTGGGCTGTCCAAAGTTACATTGTGTTTTAAAGCTTAGCAGCCTGAGGCTGAGTCTGAAATCAATAATAAACTAATCACTAATTGCCAACTGATGCTCAAAAATGTTGGTCATTCCTCTCATCCAGGAGGCGTACAGATGTACCCTTTTTTTATTGTGTCTGCACATTGCATCACAGTAAATACGTATATCTCGCGTAGGGGCAATTAATTGTACACTAAATTTTTATAAAACAATGTGAACATTTTAAACAGGACCCTATTCACAATGACAGAATGAATCTCAAAAGGCTTATTCTGTAAACAGTGAACATTTTCAAGTGGGTCTAATAATTCCCACAAGACATTTGGACAACGTTACAAAATGGAAAACAGAACAGTGAACAATTTCACACAGCCTGAGGTTCTAACAATGCAATATTTGCAGCTTTAACACAGCTGGTTATAGGAAAGCTAATTAGCCGACCGTGTGACCAAACTGCACCAGAATAACTTGGTCACAGGTAAAAGAAAACCTGCACTCCTAAAAAGGGGTTCTTAAATGTTACCTAACTCAACCAATAAGATGATTTACACCTTTAGAAATGTTTAGCTCTGTCACTCCCTCTTTCACACATTCAATACTTCTATATAACACAGAACTAGTTTACTTTAGAGTTACTACACTAAACCTACCTCGAGCCCATTCACTTATGACAATATATGGTGGACATTTCAAACTCAGATTTTAGGCATTCAAATAAAATGGCAGAAATGAAATATAGTGTACTATAGAGCAAATTCTGAACACTGCATTTGAAAATCGAATTATTTTATACTTAGAATTCGGACACTTAAATAAATAACGGGCAAACTAGGGAGACAATAGGAGTCAATTTCCTACACAGTCACCATCTTCAATAATATGTACTGGTTCCCTTCTTTTATCAAAATTAAAATGCTGTTTCCAATGAAATATCAAAGACAGACGAATGAACCGCCAGAATTAAATATTGCTCTTTGTTATTAAGCAGCAGTAGTCACAGCAATAGTCCACAATATCATAAATTCCTCTTACAGTTTGACTTGTGAGGACCAGATCTCTCCTCTCTTTCCTCAAGGCGTTCAGCTCCCTCTCCTTCTCCCTCTCCATCTCCCTCAGCTGTCGCTCCAAGTGCTGGACTCGATCCTGAAAATTCACAACATAATTCCCTTCAGCGTGGACGGACATATGCTTTCTTCTCCTCAAAAGAAATGGCATGTGCTGTATCCGATTCATCTGGCTGGCCCGAGTTGACTAAATCTTTTCATTATGTTGTGGTGTAATGTTGGGTAAACATCATGTTGATCAAGTGTGAGCAAATGTGGGGCTCCGAGCCGAGCTGATCTGCTCAGCTCGAGACAATGCAAATCAAACATCCATTTTGCAAGTTAATGAGAGGCACGAGAGGAACAGGTGACAATGGGGCTGAGTGTGACTCAAAAGAAATGATGGACTGATATTAAATCAGCACCTTAGGACAGCAAATGTGACACAGTGAAAGATAGACAGACAGACAGACAGACAGACAGTATAGAGATGAGCTGTCATTTGGTCACACTGCAGCTGAGTCAACTACCATCCCTCTCACACAATCCCCCTCTTCTTCTCTCACTCCTCCGCTTACATACTCCAGCTAATTGAGAAACAATTCAATATTATTTTCACAATCTAATCTATTGTCTGTATGTATATGTTTTTGTGGAACCTGACACGTGAATGGAAAAACTACCTTTTGGGAACTTCCCATTTCGTAATGTAAACAATGATCACATGTTAAAAGATTTTACAGATGCTCTCACTTGCTATCAGAAACACCTGGAAATAATTTAGATACATGATTCAAAAGATTTTGACTGACTTTTGGACTCATCACACGAAAGAATGACCATAGAAAGTTTGCCAATAAAGCTTTTTTTGGCATTCATAACCCATGCCATTACATTTTATACAAACATTCATAGTCCCCAGAGGATGAATCCCTCTGGCTTTCGGAACCCTGACTGTCACTGTAGCATCACCATGACGTTCACATACTGTATGTGATTTTGAGTGAAATGTCTTGACAACTATTGGATGAATTGCCATCGAATTCGGTACAAACATTCATGTCCATCCTAGGATGAATCGTAAAAACTTTTGGTGATCTTCTGACTTTTCATCTTGCGCCATCATCAGGTCAAAGTTTTTCATTTGTCCAATACTTTGATTTATGACCAAATACCTGCAAAACTAATAACATTCCTATCAGCCTCAAATGTACTTCCTCAGATGTCCATCCATCCATCTCCGTCCGCTTATCCGGTATCAGGTCGCGGGGGGAACAGCTCCAGCAATGTACTTTGTTTTTTGTGCTAATTAGCAAATGTTAGCATGCCAACACTGCAAGTTAAGATGGGAAGCATAGTGAACACTATACGTGTATGCCGATGTTAGCATTCAGCTCAAAGCACCACCGTGTTTACGTACAGCTCTACCAAGCCGTTACCATGGCTGCAGACTGAGTCCTTTTTATACGGCAAAAGATTGATAATGCCGTCAAAGAAATATTCCACAAAACAAACAACTTGTGCATCTTCTCACTTCCTCAACATTTCAGAATCAGAAGCACCTGACCGTGTAAATATAAGCCGACAACACAGAGACTGTTGGGACGAGCATGTGAAAGTCTCTACACATGTTTCTAAATCTTAGTCACTTAATTAGATATTTAAAAAAAAAAACATGTTCAATAAATCACTATCTTAACAAAGTACACACCCAGGTACCAAAGTCTCAAACAGTTGGCGCCTCACTACAGTTATACATTTAGGATTTATCACACAAGTGCCAACATGTTCCAGGCCTCTTCAAATTACCATGTGAATCTGACGAGTTTTACTGTCTTTCAGTTTGTTCTATTTCTTGACTTTTTCCATCACAAAGCTGCACAATGAATTGTTTAACAATGACAATCATTATCTTGGCTTCCACAGTAAATCAGAATAATTGGGTACTATATTGTCCCTCTGCATTTAGAGTGTCTGTTCTGGTGCGTCCAATCAAGCCCGCTCTATTCAAAACTGTCTGGCTAATCACAGACCTTATTCATGAATGCTGCATTCACCAAAAACAGGTTTTAAGCTTAAGGTGAATGCTTTGGATACATCCTTTTTATTTGGTTGCATTATATGATAGAATTTCTGTTGTTATCATCTTTAATTGTTTTGTATGTTATTTATATTTTGAAAGGCACAATTTTATGTCAAGAATATGTCTTTTCATTTTTAACATTTGAAATGATGCTGTAAATAATCAAGTGCGGTACATATATTGCATTCTTAACATAAATAAATAATCATGATCTCAATGTTGAACAAAACTAATTCCTGATTATGATTTTAGCCATGACAATGTAGCCTTGCTCCAAAATCTTCCAAATTCCCTCATGAGTTTTATCTTTCCATCGTCTCCACTGTCGTTGCTGCTCTGTTTTCCTTCTGTCTTGCTCTTTTGATTTCTCTCTCATGGTGGCCTCTGATGTAATTAAGCTTGCTGTACAGAGTCATGTAACAGTGTCAGGGTGACGCTGGCGAGAGTGAGGTAAAGAGTTTATCCTCGTGTCACAATTGAACGGGGGTGGGGGAGAAGAAGGAGGGCAAGTCTTAACCTGCAATTACAACAATGGACTGTGTGTACGTGTGTGTGCGTGTGTGTGTGTGTGTGTGTGTGTGTGTGTGTGTGTGTGTGTGTGTGTGTGTGTGTGTGTGTGTGTGTGTGTGTGTGTGGGTGGGTGCTGTAATTCCAAAAAAGCCCTCTTATGTGGAAGTGAGTCTTTCAGGGCAAATAAGCCAATAATGATGTTTTTACAGTGCGAAAATAGAATCTAAGCTAGATTTATAGTTTTGTTGATCAATGCCAACAACTCTGTGATTATTGTAGGAAGAGCTCAGATTTGTGGCTCTAAAGTTCACTCTTTGGTCTGCCCTTGGCTTATTTTAACTCTGAAAAGAAGAAGATTAACCTCACAACTCGGGGATGGTGCAAAACCTTTTAGCAAGAAAAGGTACTTTTTTTTCTTAAGTCACAAAGGAAAAAGAAAAAAGCCATTTCAGACATGTGCTCTGATGGTCTTACTTTTCACAGTCGTGAATATACTTTAGGTCACAAATAACAGATGGGAGGAGATGGGTGGCTGCGGATTATTGATGCTACAATATTATTAGTTGTTTCTCAAAAAACAGAAAACTTTCACACAACACATGAACACAAGTGAGTTTTAGATGAGGTAAACATTCACACTACAATTCAAACAGAATAAAATAGTTTATAGCATTGCATGTGTACAGAAGAGGATTGGGGCCACATGTGAAAAAATTTATTTGAGTTCTTAAATTCAAAATTCTGAGTTTAAAGTCAGGATTCTGAGTTTTTTCTCTGAATTCTGACTTTTTTCTCTGAATTCTGACTTTAAACTCAGAACTCAAATACATTTTTTCACACGTGGCCATAATTCTCTTCCGTACATGTGTATCCAGGGGGTCGGTAAAATAACAGGAACAATTTACAATATATATACAATAATTCAAAACAAACGCACCACATAACTTTTAAACAAGTTACAAACTGTATGTATGTAGAGCTTGAAGGGACTATTAGATTGTGGAGTGTACTGTTATTTTGTCCACCTGCTCCATGCACAAGCCTGACTTCACCAGTCTGTGTGAAGGTTAATCCCATGTCAGCCTGTGGGGGTAAACACTGACATGAAGCACATGACACGCAGATAAGCTGCGAACCCGTATAATACGTCAGGAGCAGCTGTGAAATTCTGGGATGAATTCCTCCTGTTCCTCTGGTTGTTTACCTGGGCAATGTTGATCCCATGCTGCTGACGCGAAATTTCCTTCTCCATGTATCCTGCACTTTCTCCCTCCTTCTCTTCTTCCGCTGCACTCTCGTCCTCGTCAATGCCGCTCTCTCGCTCCAGAACCCGAAACTCCCAGTCCTCAAAGGCCCGAACTGCCGCTTCCATCATTTCTTTCTCCTGCATTCAAGACAATTAGTCTAATATAACCAGTTTGTAACAGCCTTTGTTTTCATTTTTTAAATGCTGGATAACAAATTAAAATGAACTGCAATAAACTGTGCTCAGATTTGAATGAGCAACACTTGTAACAAGTTCTAAGTTATTTAACCTTTTTCCAAACTAATCTGTGAATATATTGTTTTCTCAAAGAGAGACTTCAGCTACTAAAATCATTTTATAAACAATAAAGTTCTTTCAATGGTAGGCAATTTAGTATGAAAATAACACTTATTCCAATATTCTACACCTCCATTTGAGGAGCTGGTTCCTTCATCTACCAATATTGTAACAACAAAGCTAATGCCTTCCAAAAATTATAATATTATATTCATATTAAGATAGCTAATAATTTAAAGAAAATCTCCAGATTTTGTTTTACTTTGCCAGATGAGTTTGTGTGCAGCAATATGCATATCAGTACAGAGATAGAATTTTGATTATTCAGCTTTGATTATTACAACTTGTGGTGATTTGTATTTCTTGATACTTTGTCAGTATAAGCACTGGTGTCAATGCTTCAATGCTGAAATGAAGCTAAAGAAAAATTTCAAACAGAGTCAAAACATTAGCCTGGGAAAACCCTGACAAACTTCTGGCAAATTTGAGATTTGCTCTGCAAGTCAGTCTGGCCAAGAGCCCATTCAAGCCCATTTCCAATTTTTCCAAATCGAGGCATCAATCACAACTGGGCTTTACACGATGACGATAGCGCAGCGCCGGCGAGCAGCTTTTTGTTTACATTCAACATGACGGCCACCAAAGCGCAGCAACCCGTTGATACCGCTGTCGCTGCTACGTCACCCGGATCGTTGGTGTGATTGGTTGAAGCACTATCCAATCGCGCCCAGAGGCATTTGAGCGGCGTCCGTTGGTGACGCCCCTTTGGAAATGAGCTGTGAATGAAGCTTCCCCAGACCCACTCTCAGTTACAACTGAGAAGGGTCTGGTGTCAACCAGGCTATCAAAACATCTTCAGTAATCAGGTGCGGGTGAAAGTAAAAACCGAAATACCTGCCCTCTTGTTCTTGTGCAGTGTGTACTTAAGTCCTCTGTTTGTGTGCATGCATGAGGTTTTCTCTGTGACGCAATTTGTGTGAAACCAATGTCTAAAAAGTCTTTCCTAATACATCTGGCATTTCACAACATAAAGTAACAACCTGCTGCAGGACTGCACTAAACCTGTCATTAAACGCTGCTTTTAAAACAAGGTCTCCTATTTTGTTCCGTCACATTCACAAAGAAAACTACACATCCTGTGTACTGTGTGTGTGTGTGTGTGTGTCTGAAACATTGACACATCAGGTTGAACAGGTACTGAACAATCACACTTTGTGCAATCCAAAAACAACATTTATATAGGAGTCAGCACCGATGCTAACACACCCTGCATCTGAGACACAGACTGTCGTGAGCCAAAACAGCGCACCAAGTATCAGTTTTAGATTTCTTTTGGATTGCTGCCAACAACATCATTTATTTCATTTCTTTTTCAATAAACACGTTCAACAAGATTAGATACTGATAGATCGATAGATAGATAGATAGATAGATTGATAAATCTGCAATGGAAAATGGAGGACGGGGCACCGCGGCCAACTCAAGTCGAGCCAAGCTGAGCTGGTACTAGCAGTAAGCGCCAATAGACTCATCTGATGTGAGATGAATCTCCTCAACAACTTAATTCCACACAGTTTCATAGTTAAATTGAATTAAATTGTATCTGCGCAAAAGAGATTAAGCTGTTTACAGCAAGACATGCATTTCTCTCTCTCTCTCTCTACAATGTGCTGCTGCAGCCTTTACATTGATTCAGTTCAGACCTGTGCCGGGTTGAAAGTGATATAGGAATGTTACTTGGTCCTATTAAGATTATTAGGACATATAATCTTGCTAACATGTTAAACTGCATTTACATTAACATGACAGGGTGTAAGTTTTGTGGATGTTTTGTTAAACTGAAAAAGAAAGAGCTAAACTTTTGGATGTGTTTAAAACATCATCAAGTTATCAGAAAATGTATTTTCCGTTGCTTCATTCATGAAGAGGCTGTGTGCCGCTCAGCCACTCGCCTGCTGCAGCTGCAGTGTTAGCTGTTCTCTCTGGCTCGCTGGCTGACTGGGGATCAGTTTCTCCTTCGCCTCACACCTCCCCTTCAGTTCCTCCAACCTGCGTCTTTCCTCTTCCAGACTCTCTCGCTCCTACAGTTACAAAAAGTGAAGCAAGAGCCAGTCATCACCTAACTTTTAAAAAGCGAAGAAAATAACACAATAACAAGTCCATTTCTCAACCATGTTTACAGAGTTTGTTCTGAGATCGAACTTTAAACCAGCTCCACTCCAACAATCATTGCATGGGAATCAGCTTATCTTTGACAACTTGTGTGATGTTAGAGGAGCATTACGGAGCCCACACGTTTCTACCTGTAAAAACTCCTTAATCCAACTTTTTTTCAAGTCTTTCTAAATGTTACAATCAACACTATTAGTCTGTTGATCACGAATCAACAGAAAGACATAATCACAAATGCAACATATGTCTGTGAACAATAAAAAAAAAACAATGATATTAATTGTATAACATGATACCTTTTGTCTGTCGGTGTGTCTGTGCTTCTTCTTCTGTCTGGCCTCCTGCTGTAGAGCCTGCAGCTTATGTGTGTGTCTGTGCAGCTGGCTCTTCTCCGTCTGCAGCTCTCCCTGCAGCAGGGCGATCTCCAGCTGCAGCTGAAAGAACAGGAGCTGAATCATATTGACCAGACCTCGACCTAGTCACAGATAAGCATTCCTTTACCGTGACTGTGTCGATGTTTGGAGACGTCTTGGAGATACAAATGTGCAGACTTCAGCAGAGACACCATCAAACTCTCTGTCTGGGTTGTTAATTTGTTGCAGCCATGCAGTCATAGTGAGTTAAAAGAACCCTTGCGTATTCTTTAATTCATTCTAAGATTGCAATTTACAAGTATTTCATATTGATTCACCTGATTATTTTCACAATTAATCCTTGAAAAAACTGAAAAAAGACATCTCACTTTCTCAGAGCCCAAGATAAGATCTTTACACAGCTTGTTTTGCCCAACCAACTGTCCAAATCACACAGATACTGTATTTGATGAACTATCATGTATGCTAACAACTTGCATTTGACAAGCTGGAACCTGCAAATGTTTGGCATTTTTGGTTTGAAATATGACTCTAATACTATTTAATCAATTTTGAAAATATTTGCCAATTATTTCTTCTCAATCTCTCAATCAACCTTCCATCGATTAACCTTTTGAATTTAAAATAAATCAGTTGTTTTCCATACATGATGAGACAATTAGATGTTTTTGTGCCCGTCTATGATTGGGCCACAATCGCCCAACACACTCACTTCAATCTTCAGTTCCTCCTTCTGTTGGTCGATCTCTGTGATTCGCTGTCGGAGCATGGAAGGTGACGACACAACCCTCAGTGAGCCCATCTCCAGCATTTTAATGCAGGACTGACAGAAAGGGGTAAAAAAAAAAAAAAGTAGACAATGATGATTGGTTTAACTGCATGGAACGAGATGTTTCTTTTTTCAGCAACAGAGGATTTCATGGGCCACCACCATGTTGTTTGGCATGAAAGAGCCCCATGAGAGATTACTGCATCACCATTATCAACAGCTTCATCTTACCCTCTCACTCTCCGTGCTGCTGCTCTCTGTATCTGACTCCGCCCCAGAGGAGGCGGGGCTCTGGCCTCCAGTCAATCTGGTGATCCACGGCGGCCGTAGCCCCTGCTGCCATGGGCTCATGGGGCTCTCCATGTTATGTTGGGGCATTTCTAAAGGCAGATACAGGGGAGGCAGGTAATGAGAGCTACTCACTTTGTTAAATATTGTGGAAATCTAATCTGCTGCACAGTTGAAGGCGTGTCAGGGATCAGGTGACCGTTCACAGAGGGGATTTCACAACTGAGTGGTGCTGCATAAGCACTTTTAAATACAGAAATCCCCCCCCCGGCTTCCAGAAAATTGTCTCGGATGGAGAAAACACCTCACTCAAGAGGAAGCAATAGTGAAAGAGAGGGGAGAGTTCAGGATGTGGGCGATAGCGTGCGGTAGTCTAGTCTACTAGTAGTCTACTTCCATTCTGGAACACAAATAAAGTACAGAGCAATCAGCCTCAGTGGGCCTATATAGAAACTTCCTCCTCGCATCTCTTGCTTTGGTCGGTGGTCTACTCCCAATTGCCACTTCCAATTAATCAATTTTCTTCGAATCCGATAGTGAGAAATACACTTAACGTCTGGAATCAGTTTAGGAGACAGTTTGGCCTAAATACTTCTTCAGGTTTGGCTCCAGTCCTTCATAACCATTAATTTCTTCCTTCTTGCTCAGACCCAGCTTTTCAGATCTGGTCAAACAAGGGCCTGCTATCAACGACCTCTATGCTGATGGCAGTTTCTATTCTTTCTCAGATTTATCAGCAAAGTTTGACCTTGCAAATGGCCATCTGTTCCGCTACTTTCAAATTCAACACTTAAGATCTCAATCGCCTAACTTTCCTAACCAACCTCCAGGTTCTATGATTGATAAATTCCAATCACAAAACTCAAGTCAACGGGGCCTCGTATCTCATTTCAAAAATAAAGTCAAACTGTTTGGACGCCCTAAGGACTACTTGGAGCCAGGATCTCGGTGTCACTTTAGCAGATGAGCAATAGGAACAGATATTAGACCGTGTACACTCCTCTTCGATATGTGCAAGACACAGCCTTATACAGTGCAAGATTCTACACAGAGCCCACCTTACAAACGCAAGATTAGCTAGAATATACCCCGATAGAACTGATAAGTGCAACAGGTGTAATCAATCGCCTGCCAACTACATGCACATGTTTCTGCTCTGTCCCAAGTTATCAGCTTTCTGGTCTGCAGTATTTGGTACAATTAGCACAGTCCTAGACAAACCTGTACACCTTGACCCCCTCTCTGCCCTCTTCGGAATCTCTCCCGCAAAGCAGGTAAATGAGCCCTAAGCTAATCCCCTCCCTCCCTTCTTGTATGTTTTTTTGTTTTTTGGGGGGATTTGTCTATTCTGTCTCTTCTGTCCTGGTGTGTGTGTGTGTGTGTGTGTGTGTGTGTGTGTGTGTGTGTGTGTGTGTGTGTGTGTGTGTGTGTGTGTGTGTGTGTGTGTGTGTGTGAGTATGAGTGCTGGGTTTTTGTTTGTTTTTTGTGGGTGGGCTATAGGGACCTGAAGACAGGTGTGTGGAAGGTCCAGTATATGGGTTTAAAGCTCCTTTTGTTATCACCTATATGTACAATACTTTGTTCATGCGAATGTCACTAACTTGGAAAAAACAAAGAGATTGGGGAAGAAAAAAAAAAAAGACTTTGAAGTACTCTTATGTTGTAGTTTTATTTGTTGTCTGTCACATTCATGTGCATTTACCAAAACAAATATCATTGTATAGTGTTTACACTGTTCTACATCAAAGTGCTTCCCAACATTTGGGAATATGTCAACCTAAAGACCTTTATTATCCAGGTCACTTTATTATATTTTGCCCTTTAGTCCTCTACTGTGTGGTCTCTCTTTACACAAAAACATGCACAGACCATTCACAACCAATTTGTGGGAAAATACTTTTGATTCCTATTGTCCAACCTTTTCCCATCATCTTCACTTGCCCTGTGTGCCCTCCCTCTCTCCTTGTATCCAGACCTTATTAGGCTGCAGGCGGAGTGGAAGCACAGAGATAAATATACAGCTGAGATATGAGTGAGGGCTTCCAAACAACGACTGGCACACTGACATGAAGTGAGAGACTGGAGAGGGGAAGGGAGAGAGGGAGGAAGGACAGACAGACAGACAGGGGAAAGAGAACGGCAGGAAGTGGAGTGTAAATTGTCAAAGTTCAGTTTCTAGTGATGCACCAAATGTGCAACATGCTGCTTTACAGAGGTGTCCATGGATATAGTTTACAATAATGTTCACAGAGGAAAACTATAAATATTACTCATCATGAGGATATTTCTATGGGTGTAATTCCAACTCCACCAGTCTGTAATCACTGGTGAAGAATCATGTTTACTGGTTGATCACTTTATATCCATAAACCTGGGTCCAGGTGAAGAAAAGAAAAATCTGTACTTGAATTAGCACGAGACGATTGTGAAATATCTTCCTTCATAATGACATAATAGCCTGTCTGGTGGGACAATAAGAATAAACAGTTTATCTGATGTTTTCCGTTTTCCTATGACTGATGAAACAAACCAAGACAAAGTGTTTACGGAAATATTAAAACTGAAATTGCACTTTCACTTTCAGGACTGACATGGCGATCACCTAAGATAAATGTCACTGATGTGACATGAAAGGGGGAAAAAAAAAACTACTTAATGATCCATGACTTTTTTCCATGGTCTATGCAGTAAGAGTAAATGATACTGATACACATGGTCTAATGACATGGAAGCAAATAATAGTGGCTTCTTCCATGGAAAATAAAAAATATATCTTAATGGGAAAAACACTAAAACACAATATAAAGAGAAGTGCCTGATGTGGCCAACATGTAGAATTGTTAACACTTGTCATCATTTCTGGTTTTACAGTTTTCCACAAAAGAATACCCAGACTACAGTATAAAGGAGCAGTTCTGTTTAAACTGAATAAAAATGTAGAGCTGCATTTTCTGTAGCAGGTTAGGCATGGACTACTGTAGTTTACAGTCCAATTTCACAGCTCAGCAAATGCTTGCAGTAAGAGAAAAAATATAAATATGATTTTAAAAGACATGCAGCCATTCAATAACAGTATTTTAAAGTACTCATATTGTGCTTTTTGGCTTTTTCCCTTTCCTTTATTGTGTTATATATCTTTTTGTGCACATTACAGGTTTACAAAGTGAAAAAGCCCAAAGTCCATCCCAAAGGGACTTACCATCGTCCAGAGAAAACACTGTTCACAAACTGCTCTATTGTAGTCCAGCCTTTACTTCCGTGACGAACGTGCGTCACTTTGTAACACACGTTATAATGCTCGCCTAGCTGCTAGCATGGCACGCCCTCATACTCTACTTCTGACTGGCTAGTAGTCCTTACCTAGCTACTGCGCATGTGCGACTCCCAACAAAGATGGTACAGAAGTGAGATGCCTCACTCTGTAGCTAAAACAGAGAGCTCAACACACAGGGTGAAAAGAGGAGCTGCAGCAATGTGCAGTACAACAAATATAAGGTGTTTTCTGAAAATTAAACCACATAAACCTATTCTGGTACAACCTCTAAATACAAGTATGAACCTGAAAATGAGCATAATATGAGCACTTTAAAGAAGTATTTTTTCTTTACATAGGGGTAATTTCATATTTGCTGGCAGGTTGTCCTGTTTGTGTTGTCATCATGTTGTTCTTACGTAGATGTAAAGGGCCCATGGTAACAATGGCATCATAATACAAATGATTCCACAATAATTGTACTATTTATTGCAAGATACATCATATATCAGTGTCACTGTAAGAGAAAACACAATCCTAAAGTAAAAAAAAAAAACTGCACAAAAAGCAATACTTAGCTAATGCTTATTATTTACTGCATAACTAAGTTCTTCAAGTTTCACTGATGAATGTTAAAACAAAGTTTACAGACACACACAGCAACATGTTCATGTGTCAAATGTTGAACTGGCAGAAGCAGAAGAGTTCACAGGTCCATGTCTGTACTATCAGTGGAACATACTGCTATATATTACTGTATTGATCATTTGTCCCGCTACTATTCATTTCTACTAGAGCAGCACGATATGAGGAAAATATGCGATATGAGATAACATTGTTGAATATCGCGATAACGATATTACTTTCCATAAATAAACAGATATTAAAGTTGACTCAGTTCTGCATTTCTGCTGCTTTCAGTATTCTGCTAAAATACAATAAAGTGCTTGTTGAATTGAAAGCAAATGAAAATAAATAATTTCCAACATTCTTTAACAAACTGAACATTGAATTGATTTTTTTTTCAACTAACTAAAAATCTTGGAGTGTCTTCCGCGATATGTCGCAGCCTCTGTTTACTGCGGCAGTCACGATGACGAATAAAAAAAAAAAAAACGATATATTGTGCAGCCCTAATTTCCACTGTGGTCTCCAACCTTCCGATGTCCAGTAAAAGAAAACGAGGCAGAGAGAGCCGCCGAGTCGCATTATTATCCAAACAAACATCAGTGCAAGCATTCGCTATCAGACCACCAGCTAAAGTCCACTCAGAAACACTGTGGAGCCAAGAGAGAGAGAGAGAGAGAGAGAGAGAGAGAGAGAGAGAGAGAGAGAGAGAGAGAGAGAGAGAGAGAGATTCAGGAGTAAAGTCCATGCTTTCCTGTTTCATGTTAACACAGTGGTTTGTCAAATGCAACAAACAAAAGGCTAAACAAACACAATGCTGTGACAAAACAAGACATTGAGACAGTAGAAGAGAGAAAGAACGGCCCTAGTTATGGATAAAAAATAAGCACAAGCAGAAAAAAAGAGGGCAAAGTTTAGCCTGAGAGTTAGATCAAAGAACAGAACACAGATTTGTGCTCAAAATATTTGGGACTTGATTGCTGGTAGGAGAGCGCCTCTAGAGAATAAGATAGCAGAGAGGGAGTGAACAGTGTGTGTGTTTGTGAGTCTGAGTATATTTATGTGTATGAGTTATGTAATGACTTCCCAGATGTAGCACAAGACATAACCCTCAACTCTCAAACTGAAACCTAGAAGAGTTCAGGACTCTTGTCTTGTGTATCAGTCTGCAATACTAATTATCAACCATAGAGGAGCAATAACTGGCAACAGCTGACTCACCATAACAAACACAAACAAACACACACACACACACACACGCGCACACCAGCATGAGAGAGTTATGAATGTTCAACACAGTTGAGTGCTTCTGTTGTCATATTGTCTCACCATGGGCTCAAATCAGAAAAGTCTTTTAACTCTCTTTCATTCTGAGGCTCCACTGAAGGCATCTCCATTCATATCACCTGTGTGTTTCATCTCAAACAATCCAGGGGGAAGTCAGCCAATAAAAAGAGAAAGTGACTAAATCCAGTAAATATAACACTTTGTGGATAGCAAAGATAGATATCCCACTTTCTACAGAGACAGTGGTCACATACAGACACACTGATGGATTTGATCCAGAACATTTCATTATCTGCCATGTTACTACATGAGGGGCATTAGACTTTTCAATAACCATCTCAACTAAACATATTAACTCTGGAAGTACATAAATTAAAGTATGACACGATCAAAAACAAGATGACGGCATTTGTTCTCCCAAATGTTATCAAGAAATGTTCTAGTGAGAAAATGTCACCATCATTTTCGATGTGACATATGCCAGTGAGGTCAGTTGGCATGTCATAAAAACAAGGCAGAAGGGTAAAAATATGTCCAATATGAAAATATCTTGTTCTAAAGAGAGAATATTGAAACCTTTTCTTCAGCAGGAAAGCAATATATTGTAGGGTTGTAAGTTTAGGCAGCGGGATTAGGATCAGGAAGGAAAACAATGGTATTGGAACATCTCTATGTGAATATGTTTTGTAGTGTCCCTCTGTACAACTGTACTACCATCTTTGCAACAAGTTAGTACGTTAGCACTAAGACCTAGTCCTAAGCATATATAAAGTATGACTAATCTGATACTGTGGCTCCCAAATGAGGAAAATAACACACAGTTGCACTCTGAAATGACCCTGACCCTGTCAGGAACCCTCGTTGATGAGTGGCTGAAAGGAAAAGTGGGGCTAAGCATTGTGTACACAAAACCATAAAGTCAACACTGACAACAACAGCTATATTCCACCAGCAACACACAGGACAAAAGAGCTCTGACCGTGGCATGCTAGGTGTGGGTGTGAAGGCCGACTACAGTCTGTCACTATGCGTTCAATGCCAGGGCAGTATAGGGAAAACATGTCACACATGGAGCATGTGAGCAAAACTGCCCTGTAAAGATGGGGGGGTCAAGCCGCTCTCAGTTCACTTAAATCAAATGACTAAACTTATAAATTATTGCATATTACTGGGAATTTTTGTAGAAATTTGTAGAATATAATATTATGCAGTGTGAACAGTAGAGAGGTGAGCTCTGGGGGCAGAAGCAACATTTTCAATTTGGCACAATACAAGAAAGATTGATTTCACCACAAACTCAAACGCCACATATTGTTTTCCATTAAATCCTGCACACCGTACTCGCTTTATCTTAGGGATGCACCAATCTGACTTTTTCAGTCCTGATACCGATACTTTATCTTTGGGTATTGGCCGATGCAGAGTACTGAGTCGATACCAGTGTTTAACTATTAAGCTGTGTGGAGGTGACCGGGATAATTCTTTCATGTGTAACATCAGGCTTGAATAAAAAACATTGTTTTTCTAACTTTCTAAAGCAAAATGTATAAATACATAGATATAAATGTACTAAATTGGTATTAATCATTACAATAATAATTTGTGCATCAGCAACTTGGTAATAAATCTTCCAACTAACTGGAATAACAATTCAAGTGACAACCTTTTCAATGTAGCAACAAATTGGTCAAAACAGGAATTAAAATTCCAGTATATAATATATAAACATAGAATTGAAAAGATCTGCCCCATTGTCACTGATACCCGCTCCAGCTATTTGAGTCCGTATCGGCCCGATATCAGAGCATCCCTACTTTATTTACGATATTTTGTCTTGTAAAAGTGATACAGGCAAACAACATCTATATGGATTTTACCTGACGAAGGTCAGAGGACAGAAACTTTGCAAATAAAGTGAGTACAAGTGGTCAACAGTGTGCAGGTTAGTGGTATCACAGTCTAAATGTATGATCCCACGTTTAAGCTTTGTCGACGTATTGGAATTGAATAAATCTTGCACTGGCCAAAAGCAGATGCTCTCCTGGTTGCAGACCATAAAAAAGACTGAAAAGTAAAAGCCTACAACTCTACTTAACCTGTCTGTCAGTTTTATGTTTAGAGGATTAGTAAAATTGTGAAATCAGTCATGCACAACATACATTCACTGCATTGTACTGTACAAGTGCTGCAATGCCTGCAGTGACATGACACAGACCAGAGAGGCATCTACAATCCAGATGATAAACTGCTTCTTGAGTTACTGTAAGTGGTAGCCTCTCATCTGCAGAAGGCATAAGACCAAACCAGCTATTAAGCCTTGTGAACTACTAGGAAGTCACATTTTCTTTTTATTGGCCACAATTACAGGCTGTGGCTTCAATCAAACAGACCAAATCTCCATTCTTTAAAACTCTCTGTTCAATAGCAGGCTTGACATCACATTAGTATATTGTGCACAAAATGTTTCCAGAGAGCATAAGTAATTTTCCCATTTTTATTGTCAAAATGGAGACACAGAAGGTCCTTTTTTGCCAAGATCCTTGCTCTGGTCCAGAGGCTCAAACCAAAGACAAAACACATAAAGTATTCCTCTTATTTTAGAAAAATTTGGTTTGGTTGGAAAGCCTTGTGCTTTGTGTTGCAGCACACTACTTGGTGTCTGCTAGATTGCATGAAAGGGTAAACATAATGGCTGCAACAGCTACCTCTTTATGTGTGCATTTGTACGTCAACCTGTTTCAATGTTGTACTAATTCTGCTTCCTTAAACAGACAGACAAACTGTCATTTTATGGACCTGTTCTTACATTCGGTCAAAGAGCATGCTGTCATTTCACAGATTAAATGCTGTGGGCTACACAGCAGCGACCTCTGGACCTGCTGCATGTGGCTCCTGCTGGCTCGGCGCCAAGGACCAGGAAGCTGTCGTCACAGTACAAGTTTGTGAGCAGGAAAAGCAGGTGAGAGGAGCGAGTTTTGGCTGTCACCCAGCTGACACTGAGAAAAAGGGACAAACCCTGCCTGACACCTGGGTGGCAACGCATATGACAAAAACCACTGATGCAGCTAGTTAAGCTTAGTGTCACAGGTAGAAAAATAAATAAATAAATACAATACAATACAACACACGCGTAACCATTCTGAATTAAGCAATTTACTTACTGAAAATAAGCTGACTATTAAGAAGAAAACAAACAAAGACACTTCAGCGCTGTAAAAAAAAAGAAAAGAAAAATGATGGGAGGATCGGACATTGCATTTCTGGGCTCATTCCGTTGTGGTGTATTTTTCTACATTCCTGTGTAAAATTGGCTGACGAGCTGATGGCAGATTAATGTGCAGAAGATTTTTCATCAATTTCAATCATCAGTATACACATCGGGATATATCGGCTCCAGCACCACAAGTAGAATGGCCTGGACATTGTTTGAAAATGTTAAAAATAGAGCCAACATGAAACCCAAGTTTTGTTACAATAGCATGCTTTGCGGGATATAAACTATTTTTATTATTTAAAAACTTTTTCAAATGGTAAATGGTGCCTTAACACTGGCAGCCATACAAGAACTTTTCTTGAATAAAATCAAAAGTAGTAAAAAAAGTAGGTCAAAGTTTTTTTTAAACATTGAGATTCGATATCCATCCCTATGATTACAGCCTCAAATGACCCTAATGCAATGCTGCCTTAGCACATGTTGCACTAAGTTGTCCCACTTCAGCTGTCAACATTTTTATTCTCACTGAAGGCTATATGCAAACAAGTTCAGGTCATTTCTCTGAAAACAAACATGAAAGGCACTCTGGGACATGCAGGAAACCAGCTAAAAGTACATCAAAAAAATGTCACTGCTTCATCACAAAGTAACTTCTGCAATGTACAGCTGAAATATTATTGATAACTTATAAGTTGAATAGTAATTCATCAAAAGTAACACAAATAAGTAAAAGTACCAAACATTTGTTGATTCCATCTTCTCTAATGTGAGGATTTGCTGCTGCCCTCTGTTTATATAATTGAAAATAGTTTTGTTTGTTTTGGACTTTTGGTTGGATAAATAGCTTACATTAATCAATAATGAAAAGCAGTTTCAGGGTCCTGTTATTGTGCATACTGGCTCAATGCTTACTGGAAGACTTGAATATAACAGAGCCATTGCTTAAGTTATTAGTAAGACTTGTTGTTTTCTTACTATGACAAGGGAAAATATCTGCTGTGAAAAGGACCCATAATTAGTTTCAGCCCTACTGAAATGCATTGAATATCACAGAAAAGTGTTGCTTTAAGCCTTGTATACATCTACCAGCAGGCTTTAGGCCTTCACATTAGAACATCTCATTGATGAAAATAACACATGCAGATATTAAGGTAGCCTATATTGTGGTAAAATCTCTTAGGGCACTTATCAAATCTCTATCCTGATACTGTGTGCAACTCCTTGCATCAGTACTGGTTCAACTGCACTGACAGATTCCTTTGGCGTGAGTAAATCTCTGGGAATTGTGATGCAAGAAAAGAGTGCTCCAGTAATGACAGCCTAGGACGCAGGGTTCAGACACAGATTTGTCCAAAGCCAGTCTAAAAAACAAGGTATGTGTGTGTTAGTGAGGGAGTGAGACGGACAATAACTAAAGGCAGAACTGCCCAGACAGTGAAACCCTCCTAACCCAAGGCAATCTCTCCACACAACCCTCCCTGAAACTACAGTAGCCTACACTCCCACCCACTCTGTTTATCCTGTGCGTGCTGATGGAAGGATAAAAGGCAAGATACCTCAGGGTCATTGTAAACAAAAGGGGAATTTGTGTACACTGGAGTTAATGTCATGGGACAAGGTTTAACAGAGAAACAGCAGTTTAGGTCAGATAAAGTTACTGTATTTTCACAGATAAGGAATGAAAACTGTTAACTAGTCAGGATTGTATTTAGGCCAAAGGGCAGGAAAAAAAAAACAATGAAGTATGAATCAATGAACTATTTTACAATCACAGCCAAATAATTAGATCCATGCAAGAAGGCTTTGCTTTGTGAATGCTTTCAACATCAGGAAGCTGTATTAATTCCTTTTTTGTTATGGGTGCAGACTAGAGGGATTAAAAAGTAGATGTGACAAGAGAGGGACTACTAACTTTCCCACGTTAGGAACACATTATTGTCAGGGCTATTAGGCATATCATAGCCTACAGTAGCCTCATTAACATTTTGTCTGGTGTGGAAAGTATTATTTACAACAGGAGCTGCACGAGCTTTGTAAGTTGTTTGGAGGTGTAAGAAGCATTTTCTGCTGACTTTTTCTCCTTAAAAAAAAGAACAAGATTTAAAGGAAATAACAGCTCTTACCTTGGAAACGTGCTCCAACCTAAACGACGAGCGTGGTGGGTCCTCCAATTCATAACATTGTGGCAAAGCCTTTACGAAATCAAAGAGAGGAAACGCGGAAAAAAACTGTAGCGAAACGTCACTTCAGCAAACTGTTAAAGCGCTTTCACTTTCAGACACTCAAGTCAGGCTGGTGTTCAGTTACCTCGAGCTCACCGACCGTTTGCTGTGGCGCTGAAAGCCACGTTATCTCAGTTTTTTTGTCTTTCTTTAATCTTCACCTGGTTTGATTCAATCACTCCCAGGAAAAAAGTGACAGGCGGTGTTGATCTGCTGGCGGCGTCAACAGGTGAGATTGAACTGAACGCAAGCGGAGGAGGGCGACGACAGAGGCGGGGGCCGACTAATAAAAGTGTTATGTGTCAAAGGCATACATGAAAAGATCCATATCCCCCTTTTAGTTCGAACAAACTTCACTGCGGGTGTCTGCGCTCAGACAAACAGTGAGAGTCCCGTTCAAGTCCTGTACCGAAATGGGATTTCTATTCTGGGAACTGACAGGGCTTTCTCATTGTGGAGTGGCTCAACTAAAGAGTCATCCAGGCATATTGCCAGTGCACTGTGAAACGGCCACTTACATACTTTTCATGACAAGGTCCCTTGGGAATGTTTTAATAATATAGTAATATAGTGGGAGATTAAGCTTATAAGGTCATAATAGAGAAAAAGGGCTTGGGGTCAGTTGCAACATTTTTTATATTTCACATTTGTTAGAGAACAAAAGTCATTTGGTCAAATCCTGGGCTAAAAAAGTGACCACACGTGAAGTCAGAAGGCCCATATTACATGGTTTAGTGGAAGTACTCCAATCTTTTACATAAGTAAATGCAGCAATATATCAATACAACAGTGAACAAATATGTTATTAGAATTATTGATGCAGACATCCTTTTACTGTTTAATGCTGTTAAAGGTGGTGCTATACTTTGAGTTACTTTGTATACTGCTGGGTAGTATATAATATAGGCTACTATAGCCTAAATAGAATGGACATACTCAAAGTACAATTACTTTAAAAAGTACTTGAGTAAATGTAGGCTACTTGGGTACTTTCCAAACATGTTTAATAGAAATAGCACAGAATGCCCTATAGAGAAACCCTAACAGTCCCCTTGAAGGTGCCACAGTGGGTTCTTTGTTGTGACAATAACCCCAAAGTGAATATTTAGAATTTTCCTTGTTTTTCAGCACATTTTGCCATTTTACTCTGCAGTGAGAAATATAGTACAAACCCTCTATTCAATTCAATTACATTTTATTTATAGTATCAAATCATAACAAGAGTTATCTCAGGACACTTTACAGATAGAGTAGGTTGAGACCACACTCTATAATTTACAAAGACCCAACAATTTCAGTAATTCCCCCAAGAGCAAGCATTTAGTGCGACAGTGGCGAGAAATAAATCATTTTAGGAAGAAACCTCGGTGATGAGAAAAACTTTCTTTTAGGGAGAAACCTCAGACAGACCCAGGCTTTTGGTAGGTGGTGTCTGATGGTGCCAGTTGGGGGTGTGATGAACAGTGGCAATAATAGTCACAATAAAGATAATGGAACAGTGACCAGAAATAGTAGTTGTAGTAGTTCATGGCATAGCAGGGCACTACAGGGCGTAGCAGGGCACAGCATAGCAGGGCATAGCAGGACGTAGCAGAGCATAGCAGGACGCAGCAGGACGTAGCAGGGCACTGCAGAGCATAGCAGGGGGTAGCAGGACGCAGCAGGACATAGCAGGGCACTGCAGAGCGTAGCAGGGTGTAACAGGGCATAGCAGGGCGCGGAGCAGGACCACCGGGACAGCTGCAACCATGATTTAGGTGCCACCCTAAGCCAAGGAAACATGCTGGACGAAAAAAAAAACTTCGTTAACATTATTGACAAGATTATGGATTTGAATAATTGTAGCTCAATTCTGCATGTTTTTGATACTACCACTGGGGGGCACCAACATTGGAATTTTTCAAATTCTACACACTCCTTACAAGTGTGTTCAGGATATTAGAGTGGTAATATAAATATCGTAAAATATACTATTAGAAATCCCTTAACCATCAAGGCAGTGTGACTTACTACCATTAGAAATCCCATGACCTGGATGACTGAAAGTATGTACACATACAGTATGAGTAACAGTGTAAGTCCCTACAGCAGTCTTATATTGATCCCAGTAGAGATTAAAATACCATAAAGTATTACACAGTCACTGTAAACTTACTATTGAGCACCAGAGCAATGTGAATTCCAACCATTCAAATGTTAGTGATACTTCGAGATATTAAAAATAACCAAAAACTCTATATTTGTTAGTGACATTGTAGAAGATAAAACATTTTCAACAAGTATAAGACCACTCTAAACTCAATGCTAAGTATTGAGGTATACCAAGTCCCTATAGGAGTATTTTCTTTAGGGTCTGTTGGGCAGAATGTGCTCTTCACTCTGAGGGCTTTATCACCCTGACTGGCCTCTTTACAGCACTTTCTGAATGAGCTGATAGTGTAATAGATTCTCCCCAGTGACGTGGACGGTGTGAGAGAGAATGGGCAGCAGGTTCATGGTGGCACAGTGTAAGTGGGCTGAGGGAGAGGCTGAAAGAGGGCTGGCAGATGGGTGACATAGTCTGGGTGAAAGGACAGCTGGCACCTTAGCTTCCCAGCAGCAAAACAGGATCAAGAGAATAGGACCATTTAACATGAAAACCACTGTGTCTCTAAAGCAACATATCTTCAGCTTGATGGCAACAACGGTCACACACACCTCCTGTTTTGAAAACAAAAAACAAATGCAGGTGTCTCTCGGCGAGGACACTAGGTGAGGCAGAGGCTGTCTAAATCATGCTGTTTATTTCAAGTGCTGACAGAGACAGCTGGTAGATGGTGTGTGTGTGTGTGTGTGTGTTTACATTATTAACTTGCATGTGATCAGCCAACACACTTTTATCCAGCCTACATTATGTTTTATTCTTACCAAGTCTTCTTCTTTATAACAAAGTGTCTGCACATTTTTTGAAGAGCTTAAAGGCCCTGACACACCAAGGCCAACACGGCATCATGACTTTGTGTAAACATACGCGGCACTTTCCTAAAGCCAAATGGCGTGTTATCTGTACGCGTTTTGAGCTATCCACGCGTATGTCTATGCTGTATACAGCGGATGTAACCACACACACCACTTGGTGTCGCCACGTGCCGTGTTATCTCGAGAACATGCCGTGCTATTGCTAGAACATCACACACGTGTAGAGTAAAAGTTGGGTTTAGGGAAAGAACATTGGGAAAGGCTTTAATAACACTAAAAAAAACGACAAAAACACGACGGTGACCAACGTCCCACGCTTAGGAAAACAATAAACGGTTGGGTTTAGGAAAAGCAACATTGGGGAAGGCTTTATTTAAAAAAAAAAAAAAAAAAACCATTGATAAACGCCACACGTGATCCCGGCTCTCCTGGGCGTAAGTCCTGTGTTTTACCCACCCGCCACCTCAACCAACATCCCTCCTTTCATACTATTCGCTACGGCGATAATTCACATGTAATGTAGGTCAATGGAGACCAAACGGCGTTAATAAACACGCTAAAAAATGATTATGCATCTTCATAACACGCAAAAATGGCATACGAATTGGCGTGTCATACATACGCCACTTAGTGAGATCAGTCTGCCAAGGCGAACGTCAGCCATCGGTCCAAGTTCTTGGCCGTCAGCTTTATGTGTCAGGGCCTTAAAACCTTGCAGACATTTCACAACCAAAACATCAAAGATATAAAGATATATGTAATGACCCCCCAAAATAATAACAAGTGCAGCTATAAGGAACTGGATCGGCTTCAATACAGCAGACCTGTATACTGTACTGTTTATTAGGTGAATATTGGCATTCCATTAATAGGGAAGCACCAATCCAACCATCTTTTTTTTCTCCTGAAACCAATACCATCATCTGCAGATAACAAATATCGATCCTGAAAACAGTGCGCTCTTTTTCCCAAATTTTAAATCTCTCTACCACACTGTGTAAAACTCATTAGAATAATTTTCATGGAAGGTAACAAGATGTTTGAGATTGTTGCTCTAAAGACTCTGATTGAATGAATGTAACTGATACTGAGGACACAGTGACTTCTTTTATGACACTGACAAAGTAACTAATGAGGATTGGTCACATCATGGCTGATACCATATCAGTGTGGTTCAGCGTGTCAGATCGGCGCACCTCTGTTTATTATAATCATTTCAAGTCCATTGCTGTGATGAAATATTCTCTCTAACATGCATGGTAGGTTATAGATAGATTTTTGTTCATCCCAAAAATGGAAATTACACTGTTACAGCAGCAAAATATCAAACACACAGCACACATACAGAATATACATGAAATAATAGGATACAATATACATGAAATAATAAATAGGAAGGAATACAAGAACAAATATTTAAAATATATACAAGTTAGGAATATAAGTACTTAAATAGTATTAATAAAGATGTAATTAAAGCTATTGTTCAAGTTGCACTTATGGTAAACCCAAGAACTCTTAATCCATTCAGAAGAATTACATTTTTTTAGTTTCCTGTAATGGTCTGAAAGTGAAAGGGGTACTCCAGCGATTTTATACTGCACTTCTATAAAGGTGGGGGACTTGCATGAGACTGTAAGAAAAATAATGGTCAAAATCTACACAGCAGAGGCAGCAATATCCTGACTTTTAGTCCCTCGTAGGAGTGAAGATGTTGTTGGAACCTACATTTCACATAATGAAACTCAAAGCTTTTGTTAGGCCCATTCATGGTTAGTTAACACCCATATCCTAAGTTCATACTCCACACCTCCAGTTTTCCAATTGTTTTCACATTGCGACTGGTATTCTCTAAGATGAGGAAACTAAACTATGTACAATCAGTGAGATGCTCCTTTAAATCCTGGCAAGGATAAATATTTAGATTTAATAGTAACATTTTGATACTGGCCCTTAAAAGCTCATAATAAGACCAGTACTACCATACAGCATACTATCACATTAGCATGTTTCTCTGGCAGAGGCATGTGGCTGAGTCAGAAGCCGAAACTCCCAGACAAACCTGTCTTACTGGCTGATGAGCCATTAAACGCAGGCTGAGAGCAGCACGTACAGCACATCTGGAAACCCAGGAGCAGACTTCAATGTGTTGATACTTGGCATGGATGCTCTTTTTCATATCTTACTGAGAGAATGATACACATTTCAATAGACAATAGTCTACGAAATGTCTAGAGGAACAGATGAGAGCACACAAACACATAGCACGTTGTCAATGGAAATTTGGCCCTCAGAAATTCTGAATGCAAATAGCAGTTTCATTTTCCTGCTATGCAAAAAGGCCATGGCTGGCAGCAGTCAGTGGGGGGTGTGTGTGTGTGTGTGTGTGTGTGTGTGTGTGTGTGTGTGTGTGTGACCATGGCTAAAAGAGTCCAGAATCACTGGAAAGTCCATGTGGAAGAACTCAATTGTCCCAGTTAAGAATTCATTAATACTAAACCAAACCTTGTTTGGAACATTTCTATTGGAGCTTTCCTTCTCGTAACATTTCCTCCCCAATTCATAACGACACAGCTGAATAGAGTAAGTCACATTTAAATTTAATCAAAATACAAAACAATTATTAATAGTGGTTTTTCCTCATGTACAGATCTTAAGCACTCATTTCTAATGGTTAAACTAGAACTGATTGCATTTTTATTTTAAGCATTATCACATTATCGCCGGTGGCAACAGCTATTCAATTATATATCTTACATTACATCTTACATGCATAAACACAATAAAGCACTTAATGGTAAGCACATTTTGGTAAATCCTGCTCAGATACAAACATGTAAATGTTAATCACGAAACTCTATGTGTGTGTACACATACCTGGCCAATAAAGCTGATTCTGATTCTATGATGTAGTTGATTTGATTAAAAGTCTCTCTTTTGCAGGAAATTCAGACATTGTGTACTCCACAAACCAGATTTGCAGGCACTGCAATATCTGGAATAAGAAATATAAAGAAATATAAATATGGTGACAAGCAAGATATTTCAAGTATCTCTATGTGAGTGTGTACTGAGGCATTACAAACTTGAAAATGTAGTTGTTTTTTTTAGCCCAGGAATTATGTTGACTAACAGAGAATGGGGGGAGGTTAGACTATAGAAAAATAGATTTTGATACCTATTTTCTTAGGCTTGGGGAGATTCAGGTTACTCATGATGTTCTCAAACTCTTCCAGGCTCTTGGTCAAGCGCGGGTTAAACTTGCGTTCCTCACCAACCGTAGACACCGTCTGACCTGATAAACAAAGACAGATAAAGCCCAATATGTCATCTGTGGCCCTAATGTTTACCAGATGTTGAACCCCACTGATCAATCAGAAGGAAATAGAATATTTGGTAAATGCAGAGAAACCACATAGTGCTGGCAGACTGTAAATACTTATTGGCAGAAATACACTGATAAATTAGCACACTCAATTGTATCAGATCAAAATCAGTGTGCATCAAATATAATTTCTTACGGATATTTAACAGATTGTGGAATGGCATTTTTCTTATCTATTTTCACTATATAGGTATCCAATATAAAATAAATAAAACCAGTATAATGCACTGGTGGGAAGAAACTAAGTACATTAACTCAAGTACTAGAGTGAAATGTAGTTTAGTAGAAGTATAAAGTAACATTACACGGAAATGTTCAAGTAAAGTAGAAGAACCCTAAAATTGGACTCAAGTAACTTTCAATCAATCAAAGTATCAAGTTACTTGAGTCCAATTTTAGGGTCATTCTAGGCAAGGCAAGGCACTTGAACATTTCAATATAATGCTACTTTATACTTCTACTAAACTACATTTTACTCTCACCTTTACCAGCTGCAACATTAAAGTGATGTACATATTAATGCATACATACATTTAATCCAATAATATATATTAATTTAAAAATGGGCCTTTTTGCATAATAAGTACTTTTGGTACTTTAAGTGACGCTTGATGCTTATACTTTTGTACTTTTACGTAAGAAAGTTTTTTTTTTTATTTGTAACAGAGTCTTTTTAAACTGTAGAATTTCTATTTTTACTGAAGTAAAAGATCATGATGTATTATTAAGAGAGGCATGTCTGAAAAGCTTGACCTGCTTGCACTTGCATATGTGAAAACACTCGTGTAAGAACATGTGTATCACATCAGTATTGGTTGGTATTGGTGGGAATATACTGGCAATGGCTTTTTTACACTATACTGGTGCTTAAAATCTGTCTATTTGCATAACCAGTTTTCACACAATGACTCCATGAGATATGAAATAAACATTCAGATGTGTGGGTTTTCAGCCAACCTAAGTAGTCATGTGCTGGGTAGACAAGGCACTGGTCTGGCAGAGTAAAGATCTTCTGATGGACTGACTCATAAAGCTTCTTGGCGCAACCTGGATTAGAAACATTTTTGCAAAAATTAGACCAATTCCAAAAGAAAACAGATGCAATATTGCCCTCTTGTGTTCTTCTAGCAGCATTACAAAAACAAATGCTTTCTCTTTCAGCCAGTGTGTTAGGGGAAAACAACTGCATTTGATATGAGATTATTAGGAAAAAGTAAAAGAGTGTGTCTACCCTGCTGGAAGTCTGTCCTGCCACAGCCTCTGATGAGCAGAGCGTCCCCAGTAAAAGCCATGCTCTGATCCCCTGTCACCAGCACCATACACCCATCAGTGTGTCCCGGTGTCTCTCTCGCTGTCAGATACTGCAGGGGAGAAGAGACAAAGGCATGTAATGTTCCAGTTCTTTACAGAGCAACACATGATACAGATCCAAGATAAAATATCTAGAACACTGATGCAGATTCAAAATGAAAAGCATGTATGGGTGTGTCCATATCCATTACTAAGGTGAAAAACAGTCAAATCAAGATACAAGACTTATAATACTACTTTGCAGTTAACCCTCAATTTAGTTATTTCTAAAACGAGGGTTGTGTAGATAACTTTTCTGCAATGACATAAGTCATATGTTCTTCTTACATGTTTTCCAAAGTAGATCTTGTCTCCCTCTGACAGGAGGATGTCTGCAGAGGCACCGCTGAATTTGGAGATTGCACTCTTCAGCCCAACCAATCTTTTCTTCATCAGCCCAGTACTTGTGATGTGGTCCGCATGGCAATGAGTGTTTACTATCAGAAAATAGTATGGTTCACCAAAGGGTTTGGCAATAACTCAATATTACCATAAATAAGTTGGTGGACTAGTTCACAAATTCTGTTGTCCAAATCAAGGAGTCCAAGCTAATTTAATAATAATTCTAATAAAAACTAGCTTAAGTTTTGAATAAGCACCCAGAATATAGGTGACTTTATTCCAGGGCTATAATACCCCCTTACTTTGCAGAAGCTAAGGGCCAAATGATCATAACCTACACATTATGGTTCATAGGATAATATGTGGTGGACATGTACATAAATTAAAAATAACAGAGGTTTGTATTGGACGATGACAAAGATGAGTTTTCTAAATCTATGGAATACTACTATATCTCTTAGCCCAGCCACATGAAGTTAGGATACCTGCCACTTTTAGATTGAGCCCCAGTTCATGTATGAGCTTTAGGTCCCGTTCAATGGTTTCCAGTACAGGATCGATAAGGATTGCCTCCTTGGTCTCTGTGTCTCCCAGCAGGTAGGTGTAGGTGCTGCTCTCTAACTCAAACAGCTGAAAAGAAAAAAATAGGTGAGGGCACAGGAGTGACTCAGCAATAAATTGGATTGGTGGTAATGTTTGACATCCTTCTCGTTGTACTTTTGATAGTGTGTGTTTGTACGTGTGTGAGATAGCGAGTGAGAAAGAAAGAAAAAAAGAAAGAACAGAGTATGATGTTGATCTACATCTCTTCGATGCAAAATGTGTGCTTCTGAAGTATTTGAAAAGTTTACGGTATTAGAGATAAATATACATTTTGTGTTTATAACCGTTAATACCTACTTTAGGAGTAAACCTTAAACAAACAAAAAAGGAAAAACATGACAGGAGGAGAGAGAAGAGAAGGTAATCTGTTCAGGGATCTCTAGACAACTAAACACAATAGGACAAAATCAAGAGCAATCGATTTGTTCTTTCATGATCTGTGGATATTTGAAGAAAAATGTAATAATGTATGCGTGCCTGGATCTGAATTGGTGATCTTTCCAAGAATATGATTGTATTTGTACATTTGTGATAATAGTATGCACATTGCAAGATATCTAAATGATTGAATGACATAAAAAAAACTCAAGCTGAAAAAGCCATGTTTACCTGTACGCATTTCGTCCACCATTATTAGTCAAATTGTGATGGTTTCTTTTAGATCTGTTAATGTGCTGTTGTTTGATAAAGGGCATCAAGCAAACATGTATAATGTTCTGACAATCTCAACTCAAGGTCCTCTTACTCGCTTAATTGAGTTTGCTTAACCGTTAGCTAGTTGCCGTAACAAAATAGCAAACTTTTTACGATGAGAACCCAGTGATACGGATGAATTGGACCTTGAGTTAAGATTGTTTTGTCAACATCTATGCTACATCAGGCTGGACAAGACGCATAATGTTACCTTCATGTCCAGTGTCATCATGATACAGCTAAACAGTACAGTTGCAGTACAGTTTACGTACAGTAACTTATAACGTTACAGTCATCAGGTTTGCAACGTTATTACAGGCAGGGCAAACTAAACACTAACTTTACCACAATCCACTGAGATCCATCCAATAACTTAGTTTGGCTTAATTTAAATAAATTACAACTTTGAGCTAATTTAACAGCAAGATAATTAAGCTAACGCTAGCTTAACGTTACTCCTCCTAGCTCACTCCCTACTAACTTTAGCTAGTTAGAAGCATAGCTAGCTAGTTACAAACATTGCATTAAAAACATTTTTCAAAACGGACAACATAAAGTCAACCGAAGCAAAACAACGTGTATTAATATGAACCTACTTGTCTGAAGAGCAGTCCTTCGGTCAGCGCCATCCTGGAGCAATACGATCTGCTGGTAGCTCGTAGCGGGTAAATGCTAGTACTTACACCGGGACAGAAGCGCCTGCTCTCGGCTAATGCATAACTGGAGCCCTCGGTGTTTGCTCTGACAAGCGTGAGAGCCAGAGCCCGTTGAACTGGTTTCGCTCTGCTTACTACCGAGCACATTGACATTCGCCTGCTATTTCCTGACTGCAGTACCAGATAATTATCTCAAGTGTGACAATGTCTTGTGGCACCTAAGAAGCGGCGGCTGGTAACGATATGTAGCCGCGTTTCCCTCGAGCTTATGGTGAAGTAGCCTAGTCGTTTGAAAGCGTAACTCTCACCTTGGATGAACCCAGCGACAATAGTTGTGTCACAATATGAAACACTTTTACAGCGGTTGTAACTGCCATAACCAGTGTTTGTGTTATTGAGAAATCAAATGTGGGTTAACAGTCATGTCTAAACGGGTCAGAGCGGTTATCATTATACAGTCTATGGTTTATGGTTACATGGGACCATATATGGATCATATGGATCATTACTGTCTGTCGGCTCCACGATCCTCATCCGTGCGCGCTTATAAACGGACTCACACACCACATAAACAAGGCTGCTTCAATATTGGTTACGTGACTGTTGACATGTAGCTATCAGAAGTCGTCGATAAGCGGTATCTTCAGGGGCTGAAAAGTGAAGCCAATGCCAAATGTCCGTTTGTGCTTAGAAAATTGAAATGATAAGCGTTACACGGACCCAAGTGCCAAGTCGCTAGTTTCAAGTCTTCCTAAATACAGCCTGATGTTTATTTTATAAACACATGACATAGACAGACATTTTGAATAAGGACCCCTTAAATCTGTTAAACATTTTATTAAGAACTGTGACAAAGATATACATGTACTGACTTGCAGGGGCGATTCCAGGATTTTCTAAGTGGGGTGGCACCAATAATCAGTCAGGGGGGGCCTGGGGGTGGGGGGGTCATTTTATCAGAATACAGCATTGAAAATCTGCTTAGAAATATAGGAAATATTGGATAGGATAGAACAACACAATGTAATTCTTCTAAATAAAACATAACATTCATCATTAATTTAAGTAATTAATTCATCACTAATTAATTTGACTTTAATTTAAATTTCCGAATACATTACACATTTTTCATAGGCTCAGTCTGCCTTTTAAAATAAAAATAATCCCAGTGCTGGTTCCACGGTATCCGAATTTTGGATAGTCTTCATGGAAATATTAATTGGTCATGTGACAATGGCTGGGAAATTGGCAGAGCAGACAGTACTCTGATCCAATGGAAATCACAATTGTCAGATTGACAGTACTCTAGCCCAATGGATTGGTGGGGGGGCACCGGGGGGGAGAATCATATTTCAGGGGGGCGGGTGCCACCCCGTGCCCCCCTTTTAGCCCCGCCCCTGCTGACTGGGACACCAGTAAAAGCCTTTTACCAAAATATAATTAGAATAATGTATGTAACAAAAAAGCAGAAAAAGGTGATTTGCTTCTTTATTGTCAGTAATCATAAATCTCCGGTTCTTGTGAGGTGTCGGTCATGGCTGCTGTGGTCTCCTCCAATTCCTTTGGTTTGTCCTGTGGCAAAATATAGAAAAGTGAAAATGCCTGCATCAATCTAAAATATAGTTTTATATGTCATCTCTATTCATTCGCACCTTACTCATCTGTATATCTTTGTTTATATACTGTCTGTTTATATAAGGTTGTTTATTGTGTAAATACGGTTTTTATTACTATTATTATTATAACTAATTATATTCTATTTTTCCATTTCCTATAGTTTATGTATATTTTTTTTCTCCTATGTCTAATTAATTGTGTATTTGTGTTATTGTGATGTGTGTACATTTTTCTTTTGAGCTGCTGTAGCACAGGAATTTACCCAGTGTGGGATTAATAAAGTCTATCTTATCTTATCTTATATATTTCAATGAGGAAAATGTATTAAATATAAATGTATTGCGTACCACCTGCCAACAAAAAAATCCAGCAAGGCATGAATAGTAGCCTCCATCTGTATAACACATGGCATTTAATGCTCTCATCCAGCATGTCTTAGTGAGACAATACAGTAAGGGTATATAATGTCCCTTCTGTTTATTCATTTGTATCCCCATTTTTTGTTACTAAGGAACCTGTTTTCTGCCTCCATTTGAGTATAACATTTATCAAATTTAATCTGGGTTGAACAGTGGATATTGGGAAGGACGAGCACACAAAAGATAGTGCTTTATGTTTCTATGACAGTCCCAAAAGTTATGAGGTAATCCAGTTTTATCCCTATAACCTGCTTTATGGGAGAACGATACATAGTCAAATTGCTCTCCCTCTCGAGCCCATGGTTCAAAATAACAACAATACATTTTGGGCACAGCTTGCCAATCGTCGTTTCCCAGGCTGATATCATTTCCATTTAAAATGTAAGAGCACTGCATGTATTTGACACAGCTATAACTAAACTATTAAATCACTTATCAAAGCTTGACTGACTGTGATGATTAATGAAACATTCATATAATGATAGAGAGGAACATCACTTTATACAGTACCTCAATATATCCCATAACCCAGGGGATCAGTTGGGTTACTCGGCTGTAGACGCCTGGTTTATTGCGCCGTCCACAGCCCTCTCCCCAGCTCACCACCCCTGCCAGCCTCCAGTCCCCTCTGGCTGTCTCACACACCAGGGGTCCACCACTGTCTCCCTGAAAACAGGACCAACTCATATATCAAACATTATACACACAAGTTTTAAACACTGTTTGCACACTTAATGGTGACTGAAGTGATACAAGTTTGTGTTACATCTATTGTCTATATTGTTCATGAACCTATATCAGGTTTATATGGAGATTTTATATCACCGGGTGTGTATACCTGGCAGGCGTCCACTCCTCCGTCCATGGTGCCAGCACAAATCATTCGAGGAGTCAGGTATATGCCGTAGACACTTGGCTGGGAGCAGACCGGTTGAGCTATTACCTTGACCTGAGCCTGCCTTAGATTATCTGACACAAAGCCTGACAGAGAGCAGAAAGAAGAGAAATGAGTAAAAAAAAAAAGACAAGGCACTAATTGTGATATGAGTGTATAGTATTACTCAAAGGGAGGTAAAAAAAGGAGAAAAAAAACCTTTTAATTTGTGAAAAATCACTGAGACAGACTGCAGCCAACAATCCTTACAGCACCCCTTATAAACAAAACAGCTGCCTCAGGCCTTGTATAGCTGCCAATAAATTACAAGGAAGGAGTCTGCTTTTCAATTTGTGTCATCATTTAAATTATGTTTCTTCTCAGGCATCCTTGTATCAGAACTTCTCAAAGGGGGGGAAGCAATGACAATAACATGACGGTCAGTGTGAAATGATTTGATGAGTTCCAGCTTAAATTGTTAAGGGTGGCTGGTGGGGTCAAATTATTTTTTAGTTCCCCAAAGGGTTTGGGTCAGCCATGAGATCCATAGGATGTACGATCAGTTGAGAACTTGCTTTTACGCTCATAATTTAATGATAGGAGTAAATCATTACAGTAAAATCAGAGAGTTTGTGTCAGTGTAACAAACCTCCTTCATTAATATATCCCCAGCCTGTGATCCAACAGGCCGCTCCAGGAAGAAAGGACTCGCTTGGACTGGGTAAACAGACCGGTCGCACCCCACCTACAAAGCACACAGTTATCAGATCTACATAATCGTCAGACATAATCTAAGCAAAGCAATAAAGACATACATGTTATAACATGTATGATGGTTATGAGGCCACAACGTTTTCCAGCTAGGTTTCTGTCAATGTATAAATGTCACTTATCTTGCTTTACTTACAAGCGTGTAACATTTTTACAGCACATTTTGGCTTTTTGATTTTTCCTTTGTGAAGTATTGCTAGTTGAACTGTATATACATATACATGTAAAACTGAAATGGTGTTGCAATGAAATGAATAATCAACACAGATCAGCAGTATTTAACCAGATGTATTTGAAAGACAAATTTATTTAAAACTACAAACGCTAGTATCTGTATAAAGATAGTTTACGGAAATTAAAATTTATTTTGCATCTAGGTAATTTCTGAAAAAAATATATATACCCAAAATATCAAAATAATTGATGATGTGTCAAATTTCTATGATAAATAAATGTTTATTTTGATTTGCTGATTGATGGCAAATACAATGATGTAAGCATGTTAGTACCCACATTATGCAGTAAATTAAATGATGGATGTCAGCAGTAATGGTATTATCAGTTAGCTTTATAACTGCCTTTTTTTCTCAAAACATAGACCTTATCATTTCTTTCCAATGAGGCCTATTTTGGAATCTGTTTCTATACAGTACATGTAAAGGGCAATTAGCCTACACTATTTATAAAGTGTAACCAGGAACATGATGTGTTTTACCCGGCCCTGCTGACAGATGGGGCCCCCTCCTCTTACCCTTCATGTTCATGTCAGTGATGGTGCGCAGCAGGCCCAGGTCATAGTCGTTGTTGTCTCTGTTGAAGAGAGGGTGGTAGAGGACCTGCAGTGCTCTGTAACGTTTCCCCAGAGAGCTGTCTGCGATGCTGACTGTGTCCACCACCACCAGCCAGTCAGCCACTTCAAGCATGTTGTTTCTGCAGAAACCGCAGTGAGAGACAGACATTTGTGGTCTGAGTTCAAGTTAAGTGGCCCCAGTGTAAACGGCTCAATGCTTGTCTTTATCTTACTGTAAGAGATTGTATAAAAATAGTGATGCTGTTTTTCCTCTAATGAAGTCGAGTCTCTATGTAAATAAACTGCTGATTGTCAGATTAGAACTGCAGTGAGCCATTAGAATCCCTAAAATCAACTCTTGTACTGTATGTGTTTTTAGGCATAAATAATTTGAAACAACACTACAAATTAGTGTGCAACACATACACAAATACCTCTTTCTTGTCCAGGTGCCGAATCCAAAAAACTGTTTAATCGTACTTTCTGCCTGCCAAGCACACACTGCTTAAGCCTGTAAGCCTGCTTTAAAAAATCTATCTCATTACATTCAAAAATTACATTGTTTCCAGCCCAAATTGGCTCTATAAGGTACCAGGTATAAACGGAGTGTTTAAACAGTGTTGCAAAGGAGAAAATGATTACCAATGGAGATGTTACTTTAATAATATTACTATAATCAGTTGGTAGAGCAGGCGCACATATATAGAGGTTTACTCCTCGAAGCAGGACCCTTTGCTGCATGTCATTCCCTCTCTCTCCCCTTTCATGTCTTCATCTGTCCCGTGGAAATAAAGGCCTAAAAATGCCCCAAGAAATAGTCTAAAAAAATGAATATTACAATATATATATATGAAGTCATTGCAATTACTTTATATAACTGCTTAATACAGTACATGCAAGTAAATCACAGCTTACTGTCCAGTCACTGCACGCAGTTTGGGTCAACAATGAATTATTTTTGCTTCAGTGCTACAAACTATAGAAATAAGCTTCTTCTTCTTATAATTTGTAGTGGTAGTGTGATGATTTCCCAAAATCCAAATTAAATAGGCAGTAAAGAGCCCCTGCAGCCAGATCTACATCTGTGCTGTTAAACAAACTCTGTTGTTCTAGGTGCAAAAAGCGCACTGATTGGAGAATTGAATTGCCCTCAATTTACCTGATCTTGACTTGATTATAAGAACATAGAATTAACTTGGACTTGTGGCTATGCAGACAGGGTGAAGCACTACCTGGTTGCAACGAAATTGAGCTTCCTGAATTAACTAAATGTTTTCTCCCTTAACTGATGACCCATCTCTCTTACTTTCATTCCCCATATCCACCTCTTACTCAACAAAGCAGTGAGCTGCAGTGATGACCCAGCGAGGGGAGATGATGGCACCTCCACAGACGTGTTTCCCTCTCCAGTGCATGCTAGCCTGCCAGCCCCACTTGTCCTTGGCCGCAAACGTCCCCCCAACAATACGCCGGCCATCACTGACCAGAACTTGGCAATCTGGGTGTGAGAAGGTGAACAAGAAGAGATGTATGCAAAGTGAAAAGAGCCAAAGACAAAATACACACAAAGTTGAATTGAGTAAAAGTATATTAGCAGTTTAAAGAGATAAATCGGTGATTTAAATCATCCAGCTCTGTGTCATGGCAGTGTGGGCAGTGTGTGCATGTGAACAGTGTGTGGCTTCCCTCCGTGGCTGCAGCACACGGAGCTCTCAGCTGAGAAAAGCAGCCAAGGTCTGCTGAGAGCCACCGGATGATGCGAACAATGCCACGGAGGTCCGCTGAATTTTGTTACACGGTCATCCGAGATTTCAGCAGACCTCGGCTGCTCTGAGCTCCCTGCATTGGTGCCACGGAGGGAAAACAAACACCATTCAGCTAAACACACTGCCCACACAAAGAGAAAACAGAGCTGGATTGAAATCGGCAAAGCACCCCTTTAATATAGTGAATGATTATGGTAATATTCCCGTAATGCCCTTTCTACGATATGGCCAAGGTATTAAACATATGGCCATAACTGCCAGACAGCTGATGGATGTGTAATAATCTTATGTCCAAGATAGATCAGCAGATCATTAGAATGACATTAATATTACAATCCCCACAGCCCTTAATCAGTGTAATTTCTGTATATCTTTTATACCTGAAGTGATGTTTTCTGTCTGGTTCAATGGATTCTTAGACAGAAAAGGAGTTGGGACACTGCAGTTCCCCATCACACCACAGAGAGGAGACGAATGACCTAACTCAGAGGGGAATACCAGGAACTTGACTGATTTCAAGAGAGAAGAAAAACAGTGACACACACGCATGTTAACTTGAATAGTAAAGACTAATATTACAGGGTCGTCACAGAATTCAAATGATCGAAACATCCAATACAGATTCCCTGTCCACATTTTTTTAAATTACTGCTGACTCTATAAATAATGTCACACATTTTAACCTCAACACATTATTTTGAGCCCAAAACATGTTCCAAAGACTGTAAAATACTCTCCATATTCCCTTTTGACTCCTCTTTCTGATGAATTATTTAAATTCATTCAAAAGCTTCAGAGGCCATATTAACTGGCATATTGAATGTGTAAAACCCATTAGGTTTTCTCGTTATTCCATATGAAATGAGGTTCAGTAGGTTACCTAAGAGAGCAGAGATGATGACCAGTGTGGTGATGGTAGAAAGGCTCACAATCAGTAGCAGCTCGCGAAATGAACAGGTTTGAGGTTGTGAATCTGCAAATAGATTAAAAACAAGCAAATAAATAAATATTTAAACAATAAAGACCTTGAGCTTCAAGAGAACCTGACTAACCTCCTAATTTCTAGGCCCAGTACTGGGCTGCGCAAGCCATTCGCAAATCCAGCTGTAACATAACAAACACTGCAATGTATGGGCTCAAAATATGATTTATTAAGTGTTTATTTTAATATTTACACATGGACAGTTAACCTAGTACCATTAATGCAGTTTAGACTCATTTGAAAAGTATGCTAACTTGACTGATTTGGTCATTTAGCCCAATAATTTGAGTTATGCTGTTATTTTTAAGAATATCATTTTAAGTAGTTTTCCCAGTTTAAATCAGCACTGTTAACATCCACCGGGTCGCATATTTTGAACCATGTTTGAACTGTTTTAATCACATGCTAATCAAGCACATTTTCAGAAACTAGAAGAACTTAGGTTTCAAATGAAGCTTCATACATGCATTTTGGCCTTGCAGTTCCTCTGTTATAAGCTTTGCCCTTTGGGAAAGGGAAATAGACGAAAATCAAGCAAAAAGAGGTGGATTTAAACAGATTAAACATAGTTTTATCAAGTGTCGGGTCAGTTGCGTTGATTAACAAATCTATTTTACTTTTCAGGCTACAGGGGTCATATGGAGGACTGCCCATTTCTCCAACACTCCATTGTTCCGACCTCTCAATAACCCGAAAAAATTCCCTTTGGTCCTATAGCCCACTAGTCCGACATCCCTTTGGTGGCGAAATTACGAATCCCACTATGGCCACGCCAAGACCTGCCCTACGAAGCAGCTCGATTGGTTGGGGTTAGGCATTTGACCTTTGAGTGGTTACGGTTAGGATAGCCGATTGGTCAGGGGATAGGACCTGTACAAATGGGGTTACGACATAACATGGCACCGGTCATATGTCAGCAAGCTAGCAAGGCTAACATTTTTCAGTTGGCTCAGTTAGCTAGTTACATACCAGTTAAACCTGGCAGTTACTGGGTAAATATTTTGTGATAACTACTTACAGTACAATATTAAACACTTAATGTTACAACAAGGCTAAGTTTGTACTTACAAACAGCTCCAGATCTACAGCTTTAACATTAATTGTAGCCACTACGCCTGTCAAGCTGTCTAACACGCAGCTGTGTTAAACCTTAAACGTGTAATTACTGATTTCTTTTGGCCACTTAGCAAACATTAGTCCAATATTTACTCTCTTTTAGCTCTGTTTTTGGTCTCTACCAACTCTTAAGGGAAATATCTGGCTCTTTAGCTGCTAAATTCTCCACTATATTCACCAGCTAGTCTCTAACTGTGTGCTGTTTGGTGCTATTGTACAGTGGGGTTTCAAAGCTTTTTCTCTAAAAACTGTAAATCTACAGACCAGACAGCTAAACAATAGAAATCAATAAAGCTCCATAAAGCCGAGGGGAGCTGCAAAATTTGTATTAATGTGCATAAAGGAGCCAAGAAAAGATGGAAAAATCTCCAAAAGGCATCAAATGACAGATTAGACATTCTTATAATATGTCAAAAAAAGTTAGATTTTATTTCCATCATTTACACTTTCAAAATAACAGAAAACAAAAAATCGCGTCTGCAAAAGTTTGGGCACCCTGCAGAGTTAATACCTTGTACTGCCCCCTTTGGCAAGTATCACAGCTTGTAAACGCTTTTTGTAGCCAGCCAAGAGTCTTTCAATTCTTGTTGGAGGTATCTTCGCCCATTCTTCCTTACAAAAGTCTTCCAGTTCTTTGAGATTTCTGGGCTGTCTGTCACGCACTGCTCTTTTAAGGTCTATCCATAGATTTTCAATTATGTTGAGGTCAGGAGACTGTGAAAGCCATGGCAAAACCTTCAGTTTACACCTCTTGATGTAATCCACCGTGGCTTTTGAGGTGTGTTTAGGATCATTATCCATTTGTAGAAGCCATCCTCTCTTTAACTTCAGCTTTTTTCACAGATGGCATCAAGTTAGCGTCCAAAATTTGCTGAAATTTTATTGAATCCATTTTTTCCTTCTACTCGTGAAATGTTCCCTGTGCCACTGGCTGCAATACAACCCCAAAGCATGATTGATCCACCCCCCATGCTTAACAGTTGGACAGAGGTTCTTTTCATTAAATTCTGTGCCCTTTCTTCTCCAAACGTGCCTTTGCACATTCCGGCCAAAAAAGTTCTATTTTAACCTCATCGGTCCACAGAACTTGTTTCCACAATGCATCAGGCTTGTCTATATGTTCATTTGCAAACTTCAAACGCTGATTTTTTGTGGTGAGGACGTAGAAGAGGTTTTCTTCTGATGACTCTTCCATGAAGACCATATTTGTTCAAGTATCTCTTTATAGTGGAATGGTGTACCACAACTCCAGTGTCTGCCAGATCTTTCTGGATGGATTGTGCAGTCAAACGTGGGTTTTGACTTGCTTTTCTCACAATCCTGTGAGCTGTTCTGTCTGATATTTTTTCTTGGTCTTCCAGATCTTGCTTTAACTTCCACTGTTCCTGATGACTGCCATTTCTTAATTACATTCCGAACAGAGGATATTGGCATCTGAAAATGCTTTGCTATCTTCTTATAGCCTTCTCCTGCTTTGTGAGCGTCAACTATTTTCAGTTTCAGTTTTCTAGACAACTGCTTAGAAGAACCCATGGTGCTGATTGTTGGGGCAAGGTCAGATGAGTCTGGGCATTTAAAACCTTTGAGATTGACATCACCTGGTCTTTCCAGACGATGATTGAGAACAATCCATGACACTGTCAGGTCTCAGCTTTCCAAAGGGGGCGGTGCATGCTATAAACTCTGCAGGGTGCCCAAACTTTTGCAGACGCCATTTTTTGTTTTCTGTTATTTTGAAAGTGTAAATGATGGAAATAAATCTAACTTTTTTTGACATATTATAAGAATGTCTAATCTGTCATTTGATGCCTTTTGGAGATTTTTCTATCTTTTCTTGGCTTCTTTATGCACATTAATACAAATTTTTACCTGGGGTGCCCAAACTTTCGAGCCCCACTGTACATTCAAAAAATAATTTGTATATCACATTCAAACACAACTGACAGAAAAGGCATGTTGCAAGTTATGAGCCTGAGCTGGTCAGTCTATCCTTTAGATGCAAGCTGCCTAATGGTCTTTGGGCCGACAGTCTTTTAAGCATGATCACCAAAAGGCTCCGTTCAGAGGACCTGAGTGAATTGTGAGGCAAAGCATGAGGTGCATGCAATACCTTGGAGGTAAAAAATGTTGAAACCAATTTTATGCTTGACTGACAGGCACCTGAGGCGGGCGAGTGCTGGTGTAACGTGGAACCTCTCACTAGTTTTTGATAAAAGCCTCACGGCAGCATTCTGCAGTGGCAGGGGGACTGACAGTGATGTTGTGGTAAATGTTATGAGGTGAGTTTATCGTGAACTCTGGGAGGTAATTCATGCTTCTGTGCCGTGTGTTTCCTTGTATAACTTAGATCAGTTCGATGCTCCATATGCCGACTGTGACATATTGTAAACTATGTATATATGCTGTAACAATATATACCAAACTAAAAAAAAAGTGTGACAAATACTATTCCTTGCATGAAAACGGAGGATACACTGACAGGCTGGGTTCATCCTCCACTTTGTGCCTAAAGCTGAGACAGTGGATTGGCTAAAACAAACGAGAGAAAATGAGATGAAAGCATTTCAATCTTTATAATTCTTTTTAAATCATGAAGAGATAAACAGGTCAGAGTAGGGCAGAGTTTGAAGAAAAAAAGTAAAATTGCAAGACAATTCTGTGCCATCTATCCACAACCTTGACAAAAGCTAATCTACCTAGAAAGTAGTGATCATTAGATAGATGGAATTGATAAAAAGCACAATTTAAAATAACATATGATACACCTGAGGGGGATAATTATTGGTCGGAGAATAAACCAACATTTTCACAGTAGATAATCCTTTTTTTCTATTTGTTTTAGATGTGATGCAATCCAATCTAGGGTGGTGTAAGAAATCCGTCATCTGAGTCCTTTAAAAGATACCATGACCAATAGTATCAAAAGGCCATTTTGAGGTGAAAAATAATGCTGGTAAGACACTAGATATGAAGCTTTTACAGTAAAGGGGACACAATAGGATCCTAGTCTGGCATTGCCAAACCGATCTCTACAGCGATGGAGTATTGTCTGGTTACACCGCCTATCTATTTTGGAATAGGGGGAAAAAACGGCTCTGTCTTGTTTGTATTTCTTAGAACCAATCCCAACCGTCCAGAGTGGCGCTAAGCCTGGCAGCAGAGATAGCGAGAGGGGAGGGACATCCTGTGCATGAGACGCACCAAATGTAAGGCTTTACCCAATGTATATCTGTTGAGCCAGACTAATCTGATTCTGACAGGAGATGGAGCAGAAGTGTCTCCAACACCTTTGAAGAACCGGCAAGGCAGATAATGACTTTATTATATAGTAGGTGATGACATTTTGGGCCAACTCTTTGATGTTTTTTGTGTGTGACTAGAAGGGATAAAACACCTAATATGTCATCATTTAAAAAGACAAGAGCAGCAAGGGAGCAGTAAAGGCCTGTCTGTGCAGATGAAGAACCTGAGAGTGTTTAATGTTCATTTCATCAGCAACATAGTCACTTCACAGCTTTTACTTTCTGAATATTTGGGCTCTTGGCTACATATTTTCATTTTAAGATACACATTGAATAATTTATTCACAGGGTTAATTTTCAGTGGTGCAAGGCTGAGTGCAGATCAATAATGTGGCTGCTTTCACTTGGCTATACATAAAGAAACTCGCATGAATAACTGAGTATTAGAGATGTACAAGATTATTATGATGTAAAAGTAACAACAATAATAAGGAGAGAAGGGTCTACAGCCAAGCTAGCAGCTCTGTGAGGCTGTTTAGGCATAGTGAGTGCTTTGAGCTAAGAGCTGAGGATGATGGGAATGTCATTAGTGTTGCAGGTATTTAGTCATAAAACAAAGAACCTGACCTAAACTCAGGAAGGGTTAGGGTTAGTTGGAGTTGTTGCCCACTTTGTCCAGTTGGTAATCCCTCTTGATTATTTTTGAATGGCTTTTCTCAGAGGGTGAATACAGATGCAGCAGCCATGGAAAGTATGAAAGAAATAAGTGTTTTTGAAGATTAAAGCATGTAAACATGTTCTAGTAAATACACAAAATACAAGTATGAATCTGGAAATGAGCCTAATAGGTCTGCTTTAATTATTACTATACCTGGCTCTTCAGCAGGGAGATCTTTGGGTAACATGAGGCCTGCTGATCCCTCCTCCAGTGGGCCTCCATCTGACGGTTTCCTCTGCTGAACTTCCTGGGAATTATCACTACAAGGAAGTGCTGAAGCCAGGGCTTTTTGATCTTCAGCCTTCGAGGAACCGGAGGGAGAAGATAAAGTTCCTGGAAGTTGAGGCTCTGATGTTACTTCATATAAGGATGATAGCTCTGGGTATACATTTCCATTGGCTGGAGGTTTATAGTGAGGCATGAGTGTGAGGACTGTAGAAGGGACCAGAGACGATACACTCAGTACTTCATGACTAGTTGGACTTGAAGATGTTGATGACCACTGCTCAAGGGGACGGATGGATTGATGCAACAACTGGCTGCTGTGCATCAGAAGCGCTGGTGCTGCTTGCTTGGGCGTGCAAATGCATACCTGTAAAGTCGCGAGGTAGCGCTCATGAAAAACTTTAAGACATTAGGTGCTACAATTCCCACATAATATATGGTCTTATAAAGTGCATTTTATTATGTTGCATTAGTCAAAGAAAGAGTTTTGTGAATTGCTCCCTTTTTAAGCAAATGTCAGATTGGATCTTTGGCAATTTAACCTGGTTAAATGATGAGACAGAATTAAACTGATTTTTCCAGAAAGAAATTAAAGGTCTGCCTCGGTTAATATCCAAATAAAAAAGCTTGCTTTGAGGAAATACTATTCCTTGCATGAAAACGGAGGATACACTGACAGGCTGGGTTCATCCTCCACTTTGTGCCTAAAGCTGAGACAGTGGATTGGCTAAAACAAACGAGAGAAAATGAGATGAAAGCATTTCAATCTTTATAATTCTTTTTAAATCATGAAGAGATAAACAGGTCAGAGTAGGGCAGAGTTTGAAGAAAAAAAGTAAAATTGCAAGACAATTCTGTGCCATCTATCCACAACCTTGACAAAAGCTAATCTACCTAGAAAGTAGTGATCATTAGATAGATGGAATTGATAAAAAGCACAATTTAAAATAACATATGATACACCTGAGGGGGATAATTATTGGTCGGAGAATAAACCAACATTTTCACAGTAGATAATCCTTTTTTTCTATTTGTTTTAGATGTGATGCAATCCAATCTAGGGTGGTGTAAGAAATCCGTCATCTGAGTCCTTTAAAAGATACCATGACCAATAGTATCAAAGGCCATTTTGAGGTGAAAAATAATGCTGGTAAGACACTAGATATGAAGCTTTTACAGTAAAGGGGACACAATAGGATCCTAGTCTGGCATTGCCAAACCGATCTCTACAGCGATGGAGTATTGTCTGGTTACACCGCCTATCTATTTTGGAATAGGGGGAAAAAACGCTCTGTCTTGTTTGTATTTCTTAGAACCAATCCCAACCGTCCAGAGTGGCGCTAAGCCCTGGCAGCAGAGATAGCGAGAGGGGAGGGACATCCTGTGCATGAGAGACGCACCAAATGTAAGGCTTTACCCAATGTATATCTGTTGAGCCAGACTAATCTGATTCTGACAGGAGATGGAGCAGAAGTGTCTCCAACACCTTTGAAGAACCGGCAAGGCAGATAATGACTTTATTATATAGTAGGTGATGACATTTTGGGCCAACTCTTTGATGTTTTTTTGTGTGACTAGAAGGGATAAAACACCTAATATGTCATCATTTAAAAAGACAAGAGCAGCAAGGGGAGCAGTAAAGGCCTGTCTGTGCAGATGAAGAACCTGAGAGTGTTTAATGTTCATTTCATCAGCAACATAGTCACTTCACAGCTTTTACTTTCTGAATATTTGGGCTCTTGGCTACATATTTTCATTTTAAGATACACATTGAATAATTTATTCACAGGGTTAATTTTCAGTGGTGCAAGGCTGAGTGCAGATCAATAATGTGGCTGCTTTCACTTGGCTATACATAAAGAAACTCGCAGATAACTGAGTATTAGAGATGTACAAGATTATTATGATGTAAAAGTAACAACAATAATAAGGAGAGAAGGGTCTACAGCCAAGCTAGCAGCTCTGTGAGGCTGTTTAGGCATAGTGAGTGCTTTGAGCTAAGAGCTGAGGATGATGGGAATGTCATTAGTGTTGCAGGTATTTAGTCATAAAACAAAGAACCCTGACCTAAACTCAGGAAGGGTTAGGGTTAGTTGGAGTTGTTGCCCACTTTGTCCAGTTGGTAATCCCTCTTGATTATTTTTGAATGGCTTTTCTCAGAGGGTGAATACAGATGCAGCAGCCATGGAAAGTATGAAAGAAATAAGTGTTTTTTGAAGATTAAAGCATGTAAACATGTTCTAGTAAATACACAAAATACAAGTATGAATCTGGAAATGAGCCTAATAGGTCTGCTTTAATTATTACTATACCTGGCTCTTCAGCAGGGAGATCTTTGGGTAACATGAGGCCTACTGATCCCTCCTCCAGTGGGCCTCCATCTGACGGTTTCCTCTGCTGAACTTCCTGGGAATTATCACTACAAGGAAGTGCTGAAGCCAGGGCTTTTTGATCTTCAGCCTTCGAGGAACCGGAGGGAGAAGATAAAGTTCCTGGAAGTTGAGGCTCTGATGTTACTTCATATAAGGATGATAGCTCTGGGTATACATTTCCATTAGCTGGAGGTTTATAGTGAGGCATGAGTGTGAGGACTGTAGAAGGGACCAGAGACGATACACTCAGTACTTCATGACTAGTTGGACTTGAAGATGTTGATGACCACTGCTCAAGGGACGGATAGATTGATGCAACAACTGGCTGCTGTGCATCAGAAGCGCTGGTGCTGCTTGCTTGGACGTGCAAATGCATACCTGTAAAGTCGCGGGTAGCGCTCATGAAAAACTTTAAGACATTAGGTGCTACAATTCCCACATAATATATGGTCTTATAAAGTGCATTTTATTATGTTGCATTAGTCAAAGAAAGAGTTTTGTGAATTGCTCCTTTTTAAGCAAATGTCAGATTGGATCTTGGCAATTTAACCTGGTTAAATGATGAGACAGAATTAAACTGATTTTCCAGAAAGAAATTAAAGGTCTGCCTCGGTTAATATCCAAATAAAAAGCTTGCTTTGAGGAAATACTAATAAATAAATAAATAAATAAAACGTGTAATTCATGAGCAAATGTAAAATAAGGTCACAAAAAGTACTCTCGTAAGAATTATGAGTTACATTACTAAAGCTGTTTTAACCTATACATTGATTACTTATAACTGCAAGAAAAGACATATGTGATTGTACACATTGTTCAATACAGTAAACTCTCATCACATCTTCACATCTCATCACATCAGTGTACTCTAAACATGTTTTCAAGCGCTCTCACCTGAATGTCAGGCATACAGATTTGTACGCTTCATTTGTATGCAAGGGATTATTCTTCCGAGTGTGTCTCCATTTAATAAATCAGCTTTGTACCAGAGTGGGGAAAAGAAATGCAACACTGCTGCACCGTCGTTGACAAGACACCGAAGACAGGCCGCCCGCTCCGGTGCATCTTCAGTCCCAAGATGTGTGCTCCATTACTGTGAATCCCTCATCTTCAGATGGCACACCTCTTCTTCTGCGATTTTCTACAACTCTCCTGCTCCTCTCTTCAGTTACCACTCAATCATCTCATCATCTCCCTCCTTATCCTTCCAGTCTACTCTTCTTCCCTCTCCAACTTAACCTTCCTCCTCTGGTCAGAGCAGGGCGAGGCTGTAGCAGGCAGTTCAGTAACGGATATGTGCACTCTTTTCATTGGGCGTCTATGAAATATGCATGGGGATAATTGGGAGCTTGGGTCAGAGTTTAACAACAGAGTGTAATGTACACCACACGAATGAGTTGCTCCCACTCACAAGCACTGAGGAACATAATGGCAGCATGGAAAGACACGCATTCACAGAGTCAAGGAGTTGAATTTCTTATAGTTGAAAGATATGTATCCAATAATCATACTCTTTATATGAATCTGAAAAGGCCTATTGTGTGTATGAGTCTGTGTGTGTGTGTGTGTGTGTGTGTGTGTGTGTGTGTGTGTGTGTGTGTGTGTGTGTGTGTGTGTGTGTCCAGTCTACTCCAGGGTATTTTGTTCGTCCTATCACGTTACTGCCTCAGACAGTGCGAGGTGCTGGGCGCAACAAGTAACCCCAGTCGTGGTGTTACTCAGCATCTTCTAGGTAACACTGCTGAGTTCACTTTAAAGATCAAACATGGTGGAGGAGACATGACTGCATCACCTGTGGGCAGGTACTGTATGTTACTGCATCTGCAGCATTGGAAACATGGTGCAAAACACATTTTACTAAACAAACTGACAACATTTTCCAAATAACTGAACTGAAAGCTTCCCATAAAATTAGTAAGTCAAACGAAAAAACGAATCATTCCCCAAACAACAACAAACAGAAAGGTGAAATGTCACAAAACAAATAAATAAAAACAACAATATGACATTGTATGTAACAGACTAAACAGGAACTGATTTTTACTTAAATAATTTCAAAAACACAAGACAGAAACACTTACATTTTACGAAACAAAGGTGGAAAATATTACAAGTGCTCACACTATTGACTCTGTGAGGCTTTTAGCTAAATGCTATCGTCAGCATGATAACATGCTCACTAAAGTTTGACCAGGGTCAGTAGGATTCATCCTCTGGAGAACATGAATGTCCGTAAAAAAAATGATATGGCAATCCATCCGATAGCTGTTTGAGATATTTTAGTCTGGAGCAAAAGAAAACAATAACAGCAACCAAACATTTCACAAACAACTAAAAAGTATGTACAAACTGCTCTTTTCTTGATAAATGTCATCACTTTCTGTTTTGTGAATGTGTTTGGTGAAATGTTGTGGTTTTATTTAGCTATGTAAAATGTAGTCTTCTATTTTCTTGCAGTCACGATGTTTTCACCCTTGCTAAACCGTTTCCTGAAGTGCTTTGGTGTTGTATTATGCCAATTCTAAATGTTTTTTTGTGTGCCTGACATCTGTAATATAGCTACACAAACATGTCTATGCTGAAGTTTTAAAAATGACTGAGTATTGCTTGCTTGTTGTTGTTTATAGTGTGAGCATGGAGTTGCACCTTCTCCATCTGTACATGACACTGACTGAATGAATGAATAAATAAATAAAGCGTGCAGGCTCCATTTGCTCCCACACTGGTGTCAGAGTTCTTGTTTACTCCAATACGTTTGGCTGGCAACTCGCATAAATCCGATCTCCTGAGATACATACAGCTCTGCCAGCTTCATCTCCCTTCGGTATCAGTCCAAGAAGGAAAGAAGGGCCTCTAGTTCAGCTTCTCCACAGCAGCCCTCGAGGTGCAGCAGCATGTGCAATTTAATAGCATTTGTTTTATCCTGTGCAGACAGGCACATCAACAAGGTTTACTGAGTGGACACCAGTGTTACTGTCAGGGAACTTCCAGTCGCAAACAGTCAACCAAACCTTTATATCCATTCATTTCACTCTTGACAAGAAGACAAATAAGCATATTTCCCTAAATGTAAAAACTTTTCCTTTAAAGTGCTCATATTATGCTCATTTCCAGTTTCATAATTGTATTTAGAGGTTGTAGCTGAATAGGTTTATGTGGTTTAATAATAATACATTTATTTTTTATAGCGCTTTTCTAGACACTCAAAGACGCTTTACAGTTTTGGTTACAAACAGACCAAACAAAACAGACTAAACAGAAAAGGTACGTAGACAAGGTTACATGACAGACAAAAAGAAAAGGAAACACATAGGTGCATGGACAAGCACAGTCAAAGCAGGAGAGATGGGCAATGAAAATGAGGGAAAAACTGGGAAAGTCTGTTAACAAGAAAAGGCAAGTTCGAAGAGATGAGTTTTGAGGGCTTGTCTGAAGGATGGTAGGTTTAATTTTCAAAAAACACCATCTTTTTGTTGTACTGCACATTGCTGCAGCTCCTCTTTTCACCCTGTGTGTTGAGCTCTCTGTTTTAGCTACAGAGTGAGGCATCTCACTTCTGTTCCATCTTTGTTGGGAGTCGCACATGCTCAGTACCTAGGTAAGGACTACTAGCCAGTCAGAAGTAGAGTATGAGGGCGTGCCACGCTAGCAGCTAGGCGAGCATTATAACGTGTGTTACAAAGTGAAGCACGTTCGTCACGGAAGTAAAGGCTGGACTACAATAGAGCTGTTTGGAGCAGTTTGTGAACAGTGTTTTCTGTTGGAGATGGTAAGTCCCTTTGGGGTGGACTTTGGGCTTTTTCACTTTGTAAACCTATAACGTGAACAAAAATATATATAACACAATAAAGGAAAGGGAAAAAGCCAAAAAGCATAATATGAGCACTTTAAAGGAATTAGTTTTGATCACAGACTGTGTTTTGGCTAATTGAAATTCTATTAATAATATTGATTGGTATCACAGTATAAACATAATTATGAAAGGAGTCAAAACAATTCCACCAACTTTCTACCATCTACCAATGTTCAGTGGCAGAATGTGTTTTTAGGTGCGAATTTTAAAGCTTTAGTGCGCAACGTTTTGATATTAATTAATGTCCGTTACATTTAAGCCATTGCCAAATGAGTTGCTACAAAGCTAATCAAGACGATCAGCTCCACACAACTCTCTCTGTATTTCTCAGTATGGCTATGTCCAGAAGATTGTATCATCCGGTGACTTTCGCGCACAGAAACTCCAGTAAAGATAATGACCTCTTCTGAAGAGTCCATCACGGTCAATCCTCCGTGTCCTCCTCGGATACTAGAAACTACGTGGAGGAGGGGTGGGAGTGGTGCGCGATCACGGAAGGCTTGTTTCATGTGGACGCCTTGACAATTTTGTTGTCATTACTTAGAATTCCTCATGGGGGCGACAGAAACTACGCACTATAGCTTTAAGGTAATCAATAAGAAGGAAAAAAGAATATTTCAAGGGCAAAATATAATCATTTAACGCATTTAAATATGCATTACAACATGCCGTAATCTTTTGGGAAGCACTAGGTTAAAAACACAAACACATCATCCTCCAATCTCAGTATTAAAAACAGTATTTTTCATCATATTGATAGACGGGATGGAGGCTTTTAACAAGGCTTATCCAAAATCCTCAGTGTGCACTTGAATCCTGTCTGAATACCAACAGCTCAAACGTGTGCAATACCTGTGTCACACAGTCATTGGGGCTCTTATTGCTTTTGTACTACCTCTGTGCCACTGCAGAGTGAAAGGATTTGTAAATCTCTTGTATTTTACAACTGGTTGTGCTTTCATTCATGCATTGCACTTATTTGTATTTTTCAGATATGTTTATGTAATCTATTCTACTTATTTCCTTTTGTTTTACTAAGATAGTGAGCACCTTGTAAAACAATTTACAATTTGTAAAGTTAACAAAATCAATAAAATAAAAATTTTTAAATGTATTATTATCAATGGTTTGTACAATACTTGCTATTCCTCTTCTAAACCAGTGAAATTAGTATTTACAAGACCAAATTTTACATGTACGCACACACACAAAGCAAAACATGTACACAATTAATTAAATGAAAGCTCTTTTCACTGTCAGCTGATTGTGAATGTGCGCTCAATCGCCAAATCAATAATTCTGCCTTGGTGTAACGTTTCAAAAAGTATGAAAAATGGTAAAGCCTTTGGCATGAGAGTCAAAAAACAAAAACAAAAAACACTTTTGTACAGTTCTGTTTTGTTTTTTTTCCTCTTTGCCTTGACTTGTTCCAGTCCTCTGAGAAGGACGAGCACATGCGAACAAATAACGAGATGCCGGTTGTCAAGATTACAAGAAAAACACAACAGCAAACGTTTTGGAAAAACAGTCACGTCTCAGGGAGTCTTTCAGTCTGGATGCTGTGGAGAGATCAGTCCTCACATATATTCCTCTTTCAGACTGTATGTACACAAAGCAGTGCATGTCATTTTTTCCATAAATATCTCCAGCCTTGTTTGTGTTCTTGTAGCTGTCTCTTACTTGTCACACTCTCTTTTTATGATCATCTAGCATGTTTTAATTTCAGTCCCCCCCCCCCCCAAGTTCCTGTGTATCAAAAGTGACTTCTCCTCTCTCTCTCTCTCTCTCTCTCTCTCTCTCACCTCTGATCTCAAACCAATGACAGGCTTGACAGTTGACACTTCTCCTCTCTCCTGCTCTCAGCAGTGCAGGATCTTGATGAAGGCTTTGCGAAACTCAATGTTGAAAGTGGTGTAGATGACAGGGTTGACAGCACTGTTGAGGTATCCCAGCCAGGTGACGGCACTGTACAGTGAGGGCGAGATGCAGCAGCTCCTGCAGTGGGCCTTCAGCACGTGGGTCAGGAAGAAAGGCAGCCAGCAGATGATGAACACACCTTGGAAACAGGGACAGGAAGTGGATTAGACCAGGGGTCTTCAACATTTTTTAAGCCAAGGACCCCTTAACTTAAAGAAAGATGGAGCAGGGACCCCCTACTACAAATCAATTGTATAGAATTAAGTTGCATACAAACTGGGCCTACAATAACGTGTAGGGCGGCCTAAAGCCTTTATACATACCATTTTATTGCATAGAATACTAAGCTATTAAAATAATAACTGTTGGCATGATTTTATAATTAATGTTCTAATTTTAAACATACATGTGGCACAGTGAATTTTTATCTGTGGATGGCTACCTTAGTGACTACTTTTTGCCTCTGACTGTTGAAACAGGACAATGTTATTTTAGAAGAGGAAAAACGAATCTGTCCCATGTGTTGTTTGAATGATATAGAAAATGAAAAGTCCTTTTTATTGTGAACAGCGTGATTTTTTGTTTCGTAAGATAAAAGCAGAGATTGATTTGGTCAGTCAAAGACTGAGATGGCTGTTCACATATGAAACATATAAATTAGCCAATTATCTTGAGAAAGCTTGGGAGAAGAGGAAAAAAGCTATTTATCGAGATGAACTGTAGATGAGGATTTGTTGTTTGTATGTAATGTGTGTGTGTGTGTGTGTGTGTGTGTGTGTGTGTGTGTGTGTGTGTGTGTATATATATATATATATATGTGTATATGTATATATTTGTATTCATGTATTTCTCCGAATGATTTGTATATGCGACAGGAAGACGTTTGTTAAATAAGTATGTTTGTGGTGTCTTGGGATGGGCCAAAATGTTTGGCATAACAGAAATAAAATATAACTAACTAACTAACTAACTTAATCTAGCCAGTTAGCCTATCATCACTATTTTTTCACAAAGGCATTTTAAATTTAGAAAAAAAACTTTCAAAACATTAATAATTTGGTGGCCCCCCTGCAGTAACTCTGGAGACCCCCTAGGGGTCCTGGACCCCCTGTTGATTATCGCTGGATTAGAGGATGAGTCCCTGCATGTTTTTAGCCCCACATGTACAAATTCTTCAGTGGTATAACCAGGAGCATAGCACAACATTCTGGGCCCTGTAGAAAGGCATTTTCTATGGGTCCCTCCCCACATCCACAGCTATTCATTCTAGCATCTTTTTGGGCCCTCCTCACATGAGGGCCCTGGGTACTCAGTCCCCTTTTTCCCCCAGTCCGACGCCCCTGGGTATAACTAATGAAATATCCCGCCAACTGCTGCATTTGTATTTCGCACAGAACCATAAAACTACTGAAACAATACATAAATAGATACATTTAGAGCTTCATCATCAATTCCAATCACAGTGTTACAGCAGCCCAGTCACATTAATCACAAAACAGATGAGGTAGGCGAGAAACAAAATATAATCAAGTGAAAAGCCATGCAATATGGAGAGCATAAAAATTGGTGCCACGGATGATTTGACAGATTTGACAATTTGTCTCTCACTGAAATAAGTAAAACGTTCTTCAAATATGCATTCAAAACCTTCCATCTAGAACAGGCTCATTGTTTTCAGTTATTTACCAGACCACCACAAGATCATTTTAAACAGATTTTCACCTAGCTTGTCTGTCCTCATTCAGCCAAAAGGTTGAATGCTCTTGATATAAGCATAGCTTACACAATGCCTCTGGTAATAGAAAGTGAGTTAAAAATTAAATTAAATTAAAATTTAAAAAAAACCGCTCTAAAACTGAAGTGTTTATGTATCAAAAGATATTTTAAAATCAGATTCTAAACCAGATTATTTATTTTTTTTAAATAAAAACTTAAAATAATGAACTCTACATCTAGATAAAGACATTGAAAGGAATCACGTTACATTTGAAAGTTAATGAGGTGGGATTTAACAAATTGCAGTTAATTCATTATATTTGCATAGAATGACTTAATATGCAACATCCCCAAATAATATTAGACTGGTGTGACTGATTACATACATAAATTACATACAGTATTCATGTAGACTAGTTTGTTTGTTTGTAGTGAGCTGTGTATCTGCAATAGACCTTTTTCACGGCAGACATGTTGACATGTCATAGTAGGAAAAGGTGTATTCAAAACCATTAATGATGGCTGCATTCCACTTAGGAGAGGCCCTGGTATGGTGCGTGCTGACTCACTGACATAGCTTACTGGGACACTTGATGGAATTGAGCCATCGTTAAGGTTATCAATTTCAGCTGTGCTTTTCCTACTATGACAAGTCAAAAATGTCTGCTGTGAAAAAGGTCCACACACACACACACACACACACACACACACACACACACACACACACACACGCACGCACGCTACAAGTGTACATGGTCTACAGATAAATACTTCATTATTAACTACCCGCCTCCGCTCACCGAGCACAATAGCGAGCATCTTTGTCGCCTTCCTCTCCTTCTGCTGTGACAGCCTCCCTCTCACCCTCTCCTTGGTCATCCCCCATTTATCTCTCCCTCCACTGCGCTCCCTCCATCCCTCACGGCCCCTCATGCCGTCCTCGAGGGTGGCGGGACGAGGCGTCAGGGCCGATCGTGTCACAGTGGAGGGAAGAACCGGGGCAGGTCCAACTGAGATGGCCAGGGAGATCCTGCCTCGGCCTGAGTGGGAGGGGGTTTGGGGAGCAGGAGGAGGAGCCAGGTTCTGCTCGGTCTGCGGCAGGAACTGACCCGGCTCCACTTCGAGAGGGTGAACCATCGCCTCCTTTACCAGGGTCTGACACATAGAGAGAGAGGAAGGAGGGTGGTGAGGGAGGTACGCGTTGGGGGACAAACAAAGATGTGGATGTTTGATGGTGAAGATGAAACAAAAGTTAAGAAAGGGGGACATTTATGGAAGATGGGACAACAGGGAGCAAGCAGAGCATCACTGCAGAGGTAGTCTCGCATTGCCAGACCTTCCTTCACAGCGCTGCGGAGGAGGGTCTGGCTAGTCCACACAGCATTCCGGGATGGGAGAAAAACGTGCTCTGGTTTATTGGCATTTTTTGTAAACCAATCACAAGCCACTGTGCCGCTGGAAAATAGCCTCGGGAAGAAACTTGGTGGAGCCTGGGTGGAGCATGTGTACATTCAAAAGCTGTTTTAGTCGTGCAACAGAAAACTCTAGATTAGACAGATAGTCTAGCTAGCTGTCTGGATTTATCCTGCAGAGATCTGAGGAGCAATTAACCATAGTCCTCATAAATCCAGTGGAGTTTAGAATGCCAACACAAAGAAAGCGGAAGGTGACAAATGAAATGAGGGACATCCAGCGGAATTTCCAGCGGTACTGGAGCAATCCCGGAAGTGAAATGTTGTGGATATAAACTACTGCAGAGGCAACAGATTGTATAAGAAAGACAGGAAAGGGACAGTGAAGAGAGAGAGGCCATCTGTGTTACTGAGAGACTCACCACTTTCTTGCGCTGTGGGCCAGCAGTGGCGGGCCTCAGGATCAGGGTGCACAACTTCACATCCTCTGGTTGTGTACACTTATTCTGAAAGGGAAGGAGGAAGCATATAAAAATATGGAAAGCCCAACTCAAACTGGATTTTTGAAGTTGATGCCGATATCAATATTTGAAGGGTTAAAAAAAAGTTTTTGTTACATTTAGGCCAACATTTACACCAATATCAATACATCTGTGATTAACTTAAATCAGCTAATATAGTGAACATGCCGATGCATTGATCGGGGTCTTTTCTAGACTAAATAGAGCACATACACGGTAGAAGAGGACAGCAGTTACAGTTTTTGCCGATTGCCTACACACTGAAATCAAAAGAATTACACAATTATCAAAACCTTACACTCAAGGAGCAAAACATTGGCCCAAGGAAGTGACATCATGATGTACTTCTGTGTCAATTGAATACAAGTGTGTTTAGTGTTTTTCAAATCAGTGTGTATTGTTTTGCAAAAAGTGTGAGGCTGACATTGTGCTGACAACTTGACAACTGGGCCAATGTTTTGCTCCTTGAGTGTAATGTTTTGATAATTGTGTAATTCTTTTGATTTCAGTGTGTAAGCAATCGGCAAAAACTGTAATGCCAAAATTAGCTGGAAGAGAAAAATGGGAAAATACAGACAGTCTGTAAAATAAACGTCTTAAGAATGATCAAAACACAGTTGGCATTCAAATTTGTGACTCTACCTTCCTGTGTCGATGACCTTCTCCCACATCAGCCCCGCCATGTGTATGCAGGCCGTGTCTGCGCGGCGGGGCGGTGCGCCTGCCACGCTTGCGCAGCACCACGCAGATCTGCGCATAAACCAGCAACGTTACGATGAAGGGAACGTAGAAGGAGGCCACAGATGAATACACCACGAAGGCCGGATCGGCAAAGCTGCACGTGGTGCCTTCCCGGCTGGCTAATGCAGAGAGGAAACATGCAAAAATTGAATATTGTAGAGAAACGTTCAGAGAAGATTATATGATTTCTCTGTTGTTTCAATTTTGAATAATCTATGCTTTTTTATTGTTTTAATCAAAAGAGTTGGACAAGGAGATCAATACCAAACGAACCTAGGAGTTATTAACAGATGTGTACCCACTCTGTTGCTCTCTGGGACATGTTTTCATGCTAATTGAATGTCTTTGGAGCTTGAAAGACGCTAGCACGAACCACTGATTAGCTTACAACGCTAGTATTCAGGGCACATGGAAAGTAAAAACTAATTATATTTATATATATTTATACCACTAAAAAGGCTCAAAATATCACCAAACTTCAACGGTAGCATAATGAGGGTCCCTAAATGTTGGATTGAAGCATTGAGAACATTGTAAGTGTACAGACAGTTTATTGAACGAAGAGCTGCGGGAGCTCCGTGAAAGGGCTACGAGAGAGAGAGAGCTATGCCGCAACACAGCCTCGTACTTCAGGAAACTGGTGGTGTACCTGCGGACATTGTGAAACTATGGCCACCGAACAGGAGTGTCTGTGTTGCACGGAGTGGGACCTGTTGCGTCGCGACACCCAAGAGACGCAGTGTTTTGTACAGTCTGAAGATTTCCCCTCTCTGATAAACAGGACTGTACTTGAAACTTTTTTCCATGTCCCGAAAATAAATTGGAGACGGCGACCCAGACCTGGAGGGACCAGATGGACAGTTATCTACGGTGGCCCTGAAGTGCAAATCGCAACAGCAAATCATAAAACACAACGGCAAATAGGAAAACACAACGGCAAATAAGAAAACACGACAGCAAATACGAAAACACGACAGCAAATATGAAAACACTTCAACAAATCATAAAACACGACAGCAAATACGAAAACACGACAGCAAATATGAAAACACGACAGCAAATATGAAAACACAACAGCAAACATTAAAACACGACAGCAAACATTAAAACACGACAGCAAACATTAAAACACGACAGCAAATATGAAAACACTTCAACAAATCATAAAACACAACGGCAAATAGGAAAACACGACAGCAAATATGAAAACCGTCGTGTTTTCATATTTGCCGTCGTGTTTTCATGTTTGCCGTCGTGTTTTCATATTTGCTGTCGTGTTTTCCTATTTGCCGTTGTGTTTTATGATTTGTTGAAGTGTTTTCATGTTTGCCGTCGTGTTTTCATATTTGCTGTCGTGTTTTCATATTTGCCGTTGTGTTTTATGATTTGCTGTTGCGTTTCTCTATTTGCTGTTGTGATTTGCACTTCAGGGCCACCGTAGTATCCACTGAGTAAGTACACTAGACAAGTTATGCAGAGTGCGATTATTTCAGATATATTGAGCAAATTGCTTTTGATTTTAGTTTGCATCGCCAGCTGTAAGTCATGACTGGTTTCCAAGACGGCGGCAGCATGTAAACATGAACGCGAGTGTCTTTATAATCTATCTTTTCAATAAACTGTCTGTACACTTACAAAGTTCTCAATGCTTCGGTTAACATTTAGGGACCCTCATTATGCTACCGTTGAAGTTTGGTGATATTTTGAGCCTTGAACCAATTTATTTTTACTTTCCCTGTGCCCCGAATACTAGCGTTGTAAGCTAATCAGCGGTCCGCTCTAGCATCTTTTAAGCTCCAAACACATTCGATTAGCATGAAAACATGTCCCAGAGAGCGACAGAGTGGGTACACATCTGTTAATAAACCCTAGGTTCATTTTGCGCTGGAATTGTCCTTTAATGCACATTTGAGAGTTGAAGCAATTTTCTAAAGCAAAATAATGTTGATGCAATTTGACCATTTAAGATCAAACACTGGCACAAGAACTGAATGGAAAATCTACCTAAGAAGTACCTTTCAAACAGTGTGTTGTAAACTATGAGCAGCCTGTTACTGAGGAGAGTGAAATATATCTTTATAAATCTTTCAGTATCTTGCTGTGTTTTGACTGTCAACTGAGGCTGTCTCTCACATAACCTCTTGTTTTCCACTCATTCTCAAGTGGCTTGCTTTCAGTTCATTGCGAGCACATTTCACATTAAGTCCCTCCTCGCAGCTGCCTTCATTAAATTAGGGGTTAGCAGTCGAGCATCATTATGTGGAGGATGTGTCAGGATTATGTGTTCCTACTTGTTTGCAGGACAGACGTCATCCGTCATTCCCTCAATGAGAACAACATATGGGGAAATTACTGAATGGTCTGTTTATCTGTGCTAATGGATATTTAAGTATAAGGTCTGTCTGTTGACTGAGCAGCATGGGATTTGCTTACTATCTGATCAAAGATTGATAATCAAATTCAGGGACAGATGAATCAGAGCACTGCAATGTATGTGAGTACATAAGAAAATGTGTATGCTGCTCTATTAGTGAGTTAAATTAGAGTAAAATATCGCTTAGCAGAATAGGGCAAAAATTCAGAAAACATCCATTAACAGCTGCAGACTAAACTATCCATGAAGGACCCAATCTTCCATTTCCATATTAGCATTAATTAAAAGAGCCTTTTTGTGCATTAATCTGTATTGGTGTAAAACAGGACACAGGACCCGTTCCTGACCAAACAGCAACCACGTTAAATACAGGCTGAAGCTAAAGTAGTGAATGCTGCACCTGTAACAAGGCTCTTCAATGGAAGTGAAATGAAGGATCCCAAAATCCTTTTCCACCTCAAAAAGTCAAGTCTTGTAATGTATGGCTGGGTGGTATTGTTAAAAGGCCTGAAGAGGTGAAAGTATCCAGTTTTCTACAAGACGAAAAAGCAAAAATCCAAGAAAAGTCTGAAAAAAAAGTTTTGTGTAAGAAAAACGTATTTCTTTGTTATCCTTTTAATCAACTGATGACCCTGCGGGGGCCCATTTAGGGATCCCACCCCCGAAGTTAGGAACCACAGCTCAAGATCCTGGCCCTCAGAAAACTCAGCAAAAGCATTTATGACGTAGAAATTTCGAACCAAAGTCAATTGTTTTCAGTTAAAGGCAAAAGGCAAATATAAGATATCTGTATGTCCTTATATAAGTTTATCTTTGGTGAACTATAACATGCGAATTTGTGCCGTTGAGCAGTTGCACAACTGTCTTGACCATAGAGTGTAGCCGCTGCACGACCAGCAAGTAGTCGCTACATCATCAAGACCACAGCACCACCTGTTTTGTGAGGACATGTGAATGAATCTTCTGTCACTTTGTGGACTGACCGAACACTAAGACTGTAATCCCTGGGTGGAGCTCACAACACCTTAACTAGTAAATGGGAAGTAAGTTGAGAGAAGGGATCAGATGTAGCTGTTACCAGTGTTGTTGAGTCCAAACAGTAAAGGGCAGGAGATGGCAAAAGAGAGGAACCACACCACAGCAATCATCACCGCCACCCTCCTCCTGGAACTGTATCTGGTGTTGTAGAGCATTGGCATGGCTACCGCTGTGTATCTGCAATAGTACACACACACACACACACACACACACACACAAAGATGCATAAAGCACACAGAAAATACATTAGCATGCCTCTCTCGCACTCACTCATGGCGCATGCATTTGAACACATTGTCAATACAGAGTAAACAAATATTGATGCTTCTTCAGACTTCATTATTCCATCGACATGTTCTCACATTGTAAAGTGAACTCAGGAACTTCACACAGAACACAGACAAACAGATTCCCAGTTTCCCTTCAAACAGACAGAAGTGGCTGCGGTCGAATGGTCAAATTTGCTTAGGAAGGTTCCTAACGGAGTGAAATGACCCGGAAGTAAGCGGCTGCATTTTATTTTTAGTGAGACATTGCAACACATCTTATAGGCCTAATAATGATAATGCACTTGATGGCACTGTTTGAGTGGTTGAATAAACCGGTTAATGTGAGAACTTTACTCTCCTCTCCAACGCGTAACATGACAGTGAGCATGTGTTTACAGAACTGTGAGCAGCGTCTGAAACAAGTTACCAGTTTGCCCCCTGGCTTATTTCAATATATATATATGTCTTGGTAAAAACTCACTACAGATATGACTACATTATTATGACCATGTGTAAAAGTAGGACTATTGTGTGAGAATGTGCGGATCGGCTCTGACGGCATTCAAATCAATTACTTGAAATACCCCACCCACACCAACCCAAATAAGTTATTTACACCCTTCTACAGTCTCTGTAGGTTATTGTAGTGATATATCAGTGTTTTCTTCAAAGATGTACTGTTTTTATTAACTGTAAATGTTTCCATGCACGCAGTAATGTTACTTTAGCTGATATCGTGGGATATTTAAAACAGCGAAACTAAAAAAAAAATAAAAAAACGTTGACAGAGAAAACATAACTCTCGACTTTTAGCTTATGAAATAATCGATGGAGTGACGCTGTTGACTGCTGAATGGGCGCAGCAGCAGACAGCTCTGCTCTGTTTACAGTTTAGAGAATATTGTCCTCATTAATAATGTAGGCTATTTCTGTCACCCACCCGCTACCATCTAACCCTTATAACATAGAATATGTAGCCTACAGTAGATCTGTAGGTCTAACACGTTCCGCTTATCTTGCATACATGTAATAATTTTTTTTCATACAATCATCGTAATCAGGATTCATGTGGATAAAAATGAGTCGACAGGAGGGTGAGCTGAGCAACCAATAATGAAAATAAACTATTTGCTGAACACCTTTCATAAAAGAAACAGCTTACAGCCCAGTGTTTTATAATAACGAAATGACATGCAGTGGGTGCTTCACATGAAACGACATAATTATTACAGAATAAGAAGGGGAAAAATGGTGATGAAGTAATATTTTCCACCGGGTTTTCCACGTTTATTAAAGGTTCCATGGCATTAAATTGTCACTTCATGAGGTTTTTTAACATTAATGTAAGTACCCCTAGCCTGCCTATGGTCCCCCAGTGGCTAGAAATGGCGATAGATGTAAACCGAGCCCTGGGTATCCTGCTCTGCCTTTGAAGGCCTTTTGATTATATGGTGAGGAGAAAGAGGAGGAAGCCACCAATGTACAAGAGGAGAGTGACTCCACCCTTGATGATGCAACAGAAGGTCAGAGTGAGTCAGAGGTGGAGTATCAAGATGTGTCTGCTATTCTGGTTGACAACACAGGACTTGAGTACCAACTTCCAAGGCACCAAAAGTGTGCATGCCATCTCCTCAATCTTATATCCATAGTTGATGCCACTGCTGCAGGAGGAGCTGCAAACGAAACCTACAAGAGGCTGTCTCGGTCTGCTTTTGCAAAATGTCATGCTCTTTGAAATAAAACCAGCAGGTCAACCATGGCTCATGAAACAGTGGAACGTGAACGCAAGCTGCAGTTTTTCCGACCCAATCAGACACGTTGGAGCTCCCTGTTCCTCGCTGTAGAAAGGATTGTGCGCATTCATCGAGAGCAAGGAGAACAAGCAATTCGCAATGTCTGCACAGCACTAAAGATAAAGATGTAAGTTGACAAAATTTATATTTTGTTTTTAAAGAATAATAAAAATAAATAAGCTTTGCTGATTAATGGGTGAATCCACTTGTCTCAAGTAACTAAGTTTTCTTTGCATGGTGGTGTGACAATTGTGGATGACTTGAATGAAATAATTTAACTAATTTATTTTATTATTATTGTTATTGTGTATTTAACATGTACAATGCAGAATAAAGACATTGTACCAGAAATAGCTATGTCATTTTTTTTATCGTTACATCTTTTATAGGTTCAATCCAGCTGAAATGGGGTTTTTGGTGGAGTATGCTGCTGTGATGAAGCCTGTTGCCATGGCCCTTAATATCCTCCAAGGGGAATCGTCTGTGCATATGGGCCTCCTGCTGCCAACACTTTACCAGTTGCGGGACAAGCTGAAGAGGTTGGAGTCATCTTGCAAAATGTGTACACCTCTTGTTCACGCCCTGCAGCAAGGGATCCAGAAACGTTTTGGAGACGTCATGAAAGAGCCTGAGCTGATTGCAGCAGCAATACTCCTACCAAGATTCAGAACATCCTGGACCACAGAGGAGAACATCTTAAATGCTGGTAAATATACTTGTTTATCAATTCAAATGTGAACCAGTAGACATTGACCTATATAAATCTGTATAATGTTACTGTCATTTAGAATTATAGTGTGTCAGTGACAAACCACAGGGTGGCAATATAGTTAGAAGCTCAGATAGCTTTTAATGTCAAACATCAGCAGCTTGACAGCCTATACAGTAGAAGGGTAAGAATAATGTGCAGACCTAATTATTTTCGAAAAATGATTTATCTTGCCACAGGCCTTGACTACATCAGAAATCACCTCGACACCGACTTGGATGATGTCACCAGCACAAACAGCAGCCTCTCTGATGAAGACGACTTCTTTGCATCCATGGAGTTGGGAAAATCACAAGTAGGAGAGCTGGAGAGGTACCTTTCATGTCTGTCCCCTGCAGGTATGGCTCTACTCCACACCTTTCCTCACATCAAGAAGCTGTCACTCAAAGTCAACACAGGTCTTCCTGCATCTGCAGCCTGTGAGAGACCTTTCAGTCATGCAGGACTCCTGTTCACTGCTAAACGATCACAGCTTCTCAGCAAGAACCTTGAGAGCCAACTACTGTTGAAGCTTAATAGTGACATCACTGAGTGATTCTTTGGTGAAATTGTTTGTTTCTGCATGTTTTGTCACACACACACAAACACACACATACACAGTTTATGAGAGTTTATGGGCTGCCTTGTTCTAGTTCTGCCTGCAGAGCCTGGTAAAAAAGTATAAAGGTTTGGAAATTTGTGTTACTTGTGCTTATTTATTTTTTATTTTATTGATTTTATTTTTTAAGTACTTGAATTTACCTGGATTATTTTTAATTTAAGCTATTTTGTAATTAATTAATACATTTTAATTTATTTTATTGATTGGATGAACTATAATTTGCCTAAAGATGAATATTTTGTATTTTCGTCTGTCTGATTGAATGCTTGTGTTAAAAAATAAATCAGACGTTACTCAACAGTTACTCAGTACTTGAGTAGTTTTTTCACCAAGCACTTTTTTACTCTTATTCAAATAATTATTTGGATGACTACTTTTTACTTGAGTCATATTATTCTGAAGTAACAGTACTTTTACTTGAGTAACACTTTTGGCTACTCTACCCACCTCTGCAGAAATGGCACATCCTAAGTAAAGCGCATTGTGGGACTGGCTCTAGTGGCTGTAACTTGCACCAAGGCTGAATTTCAGGAAAGAGACTTCAGATACAGTATTAGGGGACCACTAAGGTCTATATAAAAGAGACTTCAGATACAGTATTAGGGGACCACTAAGGCCTATATAAAAGAGACTTCAGATACAGTATTAGGGGACCACTAAGGCCTATATAAAAGAGACTTCAGATACAGTATTAGGGGACCACTAAGGCCTATATAAAAGCATCCAAAAAGCAGCATGTCATAGGACCTTTAATCCTTTTGAATTCTCCTTCACACCTTTCCTTGACCTCATGACATTTACCTTCGCGGTTAAGGAAAAGTGGTTGGGAAAGGACTTAGGAGGTAATGTTTTGACTTTTCGACCGCAGCCAAGCCGTCATTGCCTGTTTCACAGCCCACAAGGACACAAAACACACACCTGCCGGCATGTCAAAACCAATTTGAGCCGTTTGCTTTAAGGGCAGGTGTGTGCCATCTTGCTGTAATCCAGACTGTGAGCAGTTACCCAAGACTCTACAGATGAAACTCAATTTTTAATAGATTCAATTCCCAGAAGGTCTTTGTTGTTTCAGGAGTCAAAATCTGCAACATGATGTTGGAGGCATACTTTAGTTTACCTCAGGAATATATCAGCTGTGAAGGAGTCCTGTAGGAATTTTGCAGGACAGTGGTCTAAGTCTTGAGATATACATTTCTAATTCCTAGCTGTATAGCTAATAAGATTAAGTGATACTTTAATGACCAAACGAGGGAAAAAAAAATGTTTTATCCGTTAAATCGTTATTACACATAGGCCCCAATTACACACACATGCACAAACAGGACCTAAACATGCACTAATAGAGAGATGTCAGAGTGAAGGGGCTGCCCATTAAAGGCACACCCAGCAGTTGAGGGTTCGGTGTCTTGCTCAAGGGCACCTTGGCAGTGCCCAGGAGGTGAACTGGCACCTCTCCAGCTACCAGTCCACGCTCCGTACTTGGTCCGCACGGGGACCTGAACAGGCGACCCTCCTCTAATTTAAGGCTGACGTGTAGACTGTGGAACTAAAGTGTCATGAATAAAGAGGATGCAGACGCTGGAGTAGTGTAGACGAAATAAAACTTAGTTAAGTGGATTAGGGAAATGGGGATCAGTGACCGTTAATCACAGTCCCAGCTCATTCACACGAGAGCACATTCACTACGAAATATTGGAGAGAAATTTTAGAGTAGAAACACTAAATATGATGACTTTATTTGGGTTTATGCTAATTTTATCCAAGGACGGTGTATAAAAAGGACTCTTACAATACACTACTATAGACGTAATCATCCTAACATTAAAGTTGTCAGCACTGTCTAACTGCAGTGCATATTTTATCGACAGCTTTGACAAAACAATTAGACTCTATCCTTAGATATTGCACTAAATTACTAAGTATTAAAAGTCTAAACTGGTCCAGCCTCAATGTGTGACTTGTCGGAGTAATTAGGGGGTAGCTGCAGACAGCCTGCCCGCTGGGTGTCTGGTCACCTCCCCCTAGACCCATGAGAAGGACATCAGGTGGAACGCCAAATCATTATAGACAGTCTCCTTGATCCATGAAGAACAAACTCTAATGGCTGCAGAGGACAATGTAAAAGACGCAGTAAAGGCCTGACATTTCCTGCTGATAGACAAACAGATGACTAAAGTATGTGGGGCTTATAACCTGCTGCTGTGTGACAGCTTTTTTTTTTCAGGCATTTTAGGCCTTTATTAGACAGGACAGCTGCAGATAGGAAATGTGGAGAGAGAGGGGGAATGACGGGCACCAAAGATCTACAGGTTGCAATCAAACCGTTGGCCGCTGAGCCTTTGTATATGGGGCGCACGCTTAACCAGGTGACCTACACCAGGTGCCCCCGACGAGTGCATTTTTGAAATGTTTGTAGTGGATGCGTGTGTGTTTTTCTTTTATTGCAGGCACGTGTGTTGCCAGCTCTTTGTCTATCCCAACTTGCAGCAATCAAGATCAAGGCTAGGGGAGAGTATGAAGTAAATAAATTACATATTGATTTTTGATTTTTTTTATCATCAACTCACTGTTTCTTTTTCTAAAATTGTAAGAAAAGAGAGAAAGACGATGAGAGTGTGTTATACGTTCAATAAATCAAAAAAATTAAAAAAGAGAGAAATATGCCCCAGTAAAGAGAGTAAACTAAAGAGTAAAGTTTAAGGGAGAATCCACCTGTCGATACTGATGGCGCAGAGGTTGAGGATGCTGGCGGTGCACATCATGACGTCCAGGGTGAGCAGGATGTCACAGTGGATGAGACTGAAGTGCCACTCTCCAACCACCTTCAACAAAACAAACACAAACTGACATAACAACATTGTTCCTTCACTTTCATTTATAACTTATGTACCCTTCAAAGGCTTTAATTGCGCCACTCATATTGTACATTTTGGCTGATATAATATGCTGTAAGACTGGTGGAGTAGTATTAATATTAACCAGGCTGGATCACTCAGAAGTACTTCATATTTAATTCCATTTGTCCGGGCACCAATCACTCATTTCTGAAGTAACCCAATTTACCCACAAAGTTTTATTGTATCTCCAATATCACATTAAAAAAAGATAGTGGGTTTACTGATAAAAAAGGATTGAATGTAGTAATTCGTATTTTTGCCTTTTGCACATTCAATATTTATAGTCTGTGAGACATCTGAGGACTGAAGTTTTTTTTTATTTTATTTTTTTATTCTGGAGCTGAAGTTCTAATAACGTATAAGTACATTTTAAATTCATCGGTAACGTTTTGACAATTAATTAACCATTTGAGTAATTTCTTGTACAAAAATGCCAAACATTTGCTGATTTCTAAAAAGCTGAACTCCTAAAAGGTTCATAACTTGCTGCTTTCTTTTGTTTTATGTGAGAGTAAACTTAAATTGTTTGGGTTTCGCTCTGTTCATCGGACAAATCTGAATACAATCTGAATATGTCACCTAAGGCTCTGGGAAATTGTGTGTTGCAGTGGTAGTAGATATATTATGAAGAAAGCTGCAACAGGATTGGAAAAGTTCAGGACACGACAAACATCGCAGGCACAGGAAAGATTCATTATAATGCAGGCAGAAAGTTTGCAGTTAGCTCATTATTGCAGGATTAAATTACGTATATGACAACTTGATAGGCTGTTTATTGAGTTCAACCTTGCAAGTATTGTCTTACTGTAACCATATGTCTCAAAACATGTCAGATACAGCACATTTTCAGTTTAGCTAGTCTTTCTTACACCTCAACTCGATACTTTCCTCCCACTCTCTGTTTTTCAGGCCAGCTGTGTTTGTTACAGAGCTGTAAGTCAATCAACAGAAAATTCATCTGCAACTATTTTGATAACTGTTTTTAATATTTGCTGCTTTTCTTTGTCTTGTGTGGTAAACCGAACATCTCTGGGTTTGTGACCGTTGGTCGACTAAACAGGCAATTTGATGACATCGCTTTGAATGTGATGTCACGTGCATATTCCACTATTCTCTGACATTTCATAAACTAATTGATTCAAGGCAACAACTATGTCACTATTAATTCATCGGCGGATTAAAAGAGTGAAAAATGTCTTAAAATGTCCCACAGCCTATGGAAGATGTATTCAAATTGCTTGTTTTAGTGAACAAACAGTCTAATGACTAAATTAGACTGAATAAAAATGAATAAATAATCAGTTTACTATCATATATGACAAGAAAGAAACAAATCTTCACATTTGAGAATCTGGAACCAGCATGTTTCTTGATAAATTGCTAAAACGATTAATCGATTATCAAAATAGGTGTTGTAGAAGAAAATGAATTACCTAACAGTTTTAGTCTCGTTTTATCCTGATATCCTCTTTCCTGTTCACTGATTAAGTTCCTAATATAGTGCCTATGGTCCCCCAGTGGCTAGAAATGGCGACAGACGTAAACCAAGCTCTGGGTATCCTGCTCCGCCTTTGAGAAAATGAAAGCTCAGATGGGCCGATCTGGAATCTTCTCCTATATGACGTCATAAGGGGAAAGGTTACCTCCCCTTTCTCTGCTTTGCCCGCCCAGAGAATTTGGCCCATGAGATGGAGAGAGACATCATGGCTTGAAAACAAGCGAAGCATGGCAGTTGGTCAGGGACACACCCCCACCCTCCACCTTGCCCCCCCTCTCTCCTCCTCAATAGCATTTAAAGCTACAGACACAGAAATGGCACGTCCTAAAGAAAGCTCATTGTGGGACTGGCTCTAGTGGTTGTAATTCTGCACCAAGGCTGAATTTCAGCTACAGTATTAGGGGACCACTAAGGCCTATATAAAAGCATCCAAAAAGCAGCATGTCATAGGACCTTTAAATAAGTCTGTCTGCCTTTTGTCTAGCTTAGTGTTAAAACAAAGCATTTCACTTTCGTCACTGTGAGACCTTTTGTTTAGAGCTACAGCGGAGTTGGCACTTCATTTAAACAAAGGACCTTTTTTCAATAGTTTGAGCAGACGTATTGGGTCTATGCAAATCTACTTCAGTTTTGTGAGTGAATGTCTTCTCAGCTTTTAGTTATTCTGTTGCTTATTCTGCAACTTTGTATTAAAACCATGACCAGAAAACTCATTCTGGTCAGAGAGAATCCCACTGCTTCTTGTGAACTTCTGTCTCCACTGCACTGTGAATAAACTCATCTGAACCAGTCACTTTATTGGACCTGAGGGAACTTTTTCTTCCAAAGTGTCAATTCATTTTCTGTGGATTTACTAATTGTTTACTTGACTAGTTGTTAGAGCTCTATGATGATTCATCAATTAACCGAGAAAATAATCCGAAAATTGATCTTTAATGAAATTAATGATTCGATGTTCTGTAACTGCTGTTCTCAAATCTGATGTTACTGCTTCTGTTTAGCATGTGTTGTAATGGAAAACAAACTTTTAGAGAAACAAGATCACAAAACACAATCCATAATATTTGTATCCACATTTAGTTCCCAACACATCAAGCTGAGGGTGTGTGTGAGTTTTGTTTGTCAGAGCACTGATCATTAAAAAAAAAATGCAAGCACACATAAGTGCACACACACCTCCATGTAGACGCCCCAGGGCATGACCAGCGTGGCCAGCAGCAGGTCGGACACAGCCAGCGAGACGATGAGGTAGTTGGTGGTGGTCTGAAGAGAGCGCTCCCTCGACACAGCCACGCACACCAGCACGTTACCGAACACCACGCAGAAGATCAGAAGCACCAGCAGCACGGCGTAAAAGTTGTACGGGGGAGAGGAGGCCGATGGGGAGCTAGTGCAGTTGGAGGGCGCCAGCGAGGAGGTGGGGAAGGATATGGGGGAGTATGATGGGTCATGGGTCACAAAATAGGAGAAATTGTGTTCAAAAGAGGAGAGAGGGAAGGAGGGAGGGGAGGTCTCCTCTGACTCGTTGAGGGAAGTCATGATCACGCTCCAGTGGACATGGTCAGGCTGAAAATTGATGACACAAACAGAAGGTGAGAAAAATAATGCCCCGGCTGGGACGCTTAATGGCCCGTTGTGTACTCGATTCAGTGTTTCACAATAGAGCCTACAAATATTGAATCTGAATTGGACAACAGAGGAATATGGAAGAAAAGGTTATTGTGGCACCAGGGTTGATAATGTGTCTTTGGTCTCACCTCAGAGAAAAGAGACAACTTAGCAGGGCACCAACACAGGACATGCATACAAACAAACAATACCGCACCTCACCTATATACAAACGAGTAGAGTCAAGGTCACTCCATGTTGTCCAAACCACTGACTGAAGCAGAGATAAAAGATCTCTCAGATCTCCACAGGGGCTTTTTGGCCCCTACGGCGCTTGAAAGGTCAACTGAAAGCAAATAACTATTTTGTACAAATAGAATCAGTTTAACTCTATAAAGTGAACTAAAAATAAAGTTTTGAAGTACAACAACAGACTTAAAGCTTTAGTGCGTAACTTTTTGATATTAATAAACGTCTGTTACATTCAAGCCATTGCCAAATGAGTTGCTACAAAGCTTATTAAGACGATGAGCTCCACACAACTCTCTCTGTATTTCTCAATATGGCTGTGTTCAGAAGATTGTGTCGTCCGGTGACTTTCCCGCACAGAAGCTTGAGTGAAGATAATTACCTCTTCTCAAGAGTCCATCATGGTTTTTGAATCCTCAGTGTCCTCCTCGGCTACTAGCAACTGCGTGGAGGAGGGGTGGGGGTGGTGCGCGATCAGGGAAGGCTGGTATCATGTGGATGCGCCGACAGTGTTGTCATAACTTAGAATTCCTCATGGGGGCGACAGAAACTACGCACTATAGCTTTAAGGTTGGTTTAAAAAAGAAATGGACTATAAAAAAAAAAAACTATGGACGTATAAAGAGAGCCAGATACAGTACCACCATTTTCCCAGTGGCCACTCAGAGTACAGCAACGACTGTCTGTCCCAGCCCAACAATTCTTTCCCCATACCACCATTATGAAAGAAAAAAAGTGATCTAGGTAACCTTAATAGGATACCTAGATCTGCAAACTCGTTGGTATATGCACTGCAAGCAATTGTTATTATTGTGTATTTATATTGTGTGTATTAGTGAGTGGGCGCCATCGCCATTCCATTTGAGTCTTCGATTGAACTAAAAATGTCCTTTTACATCAAACATTTGCAAAGGCAATTTTAAAATATTTTCCAGATGAACCAGTTAAGAAATGCATTATCCTGCAGGAGCTGTTTAGGGATATTTTGAAACTTTCTTTTCTTCACTATGAAGACTATTTGATTCCATCACAACCAGCATATCCAAGCTGCGGCCTCTGTTCTGCCCAAAGGAGCAAACTACAAACATTTTACTGCAACATTTGAAGTCTGAAGAGGGGGACGTGCATGATACCCATACAGTATGACAGAGTTTAAATAAAGTATCACTTTAGATTTATTTAGAAACAGATTTCTGTGGATAATTTAGGAGGATTCTGACATTTAGAGAACGCTTTTTAAAGGTTGAATATCAAGATTTAAAACCAAAGACTACGTATGTCTCTATTGTCATACAACCTGATCTTGTCCCCCATATGTAGACCTATTGAAACCTGTCAGACCACAAGTAAAGTATAATTTGTGGGGTCGCTTTGTGATGCAGCATTCACCTGATACCAAAGATTTTCACACTAAGGTAAGACACCGCTTAATCCAAGAACCAATAACTTATAAAAGAAAACGGCAAACTCCTGCTTAAAACAGTTAGTAACCAGCTCCTGAAGGTTCATGTGTTTCTGCATGATGAGGATACATGAGAACTTTTCTTCTCTCTCTTATCTCTCTGCTCTGACACACTCCAACAACCAGGCTGTATAATAGCAAAAAGCTGCATACAATATTTATCAGCGATAGGAAGATAAAACGGACCACTGACTTGCAGTATCTCTCCTTCTGTGAACTTGTCCCAGGGTCATGAATAAATTCAGTGAGAATTCCGCCACTTTAAAACCACCAATCACGCAATCTACTCACCATCACGTGTCTCACACTTACAGTACATATCCCCTGTCTTTCTCTGACCCTAACCTGTGATCTGCATTGCTGATCAACATGTCCAAGATGAGTGGAGCCGAACAAATCAATAATCCATTCTCACCTGTTGAGCTTGCACCGCTGGCCACAGCACCTGACATGATCCCTTGTGCCACATGTAGTGATTTCACCGGGTTAGATATTGATTTGATTCAGTGGAGGACTTGGAGACGTTAGCTATATGGTGGTAAAAGTCAGTCCAATCACTACAGGAGGCAGCAACGTGCCAGAGTGAAGGAGAGGGCCAGTGCGTATCTGGCGAAGCTCATTTGAGGGAGCAGTCGATAACAGAGATTATTACTAATTTTTTAGATATATCAGGGTCAATATCAAGAGGCAAACAAACAAACAGCAAATGCCTCAGATATACTGTAATCGTCAAAAATAGACAACTTTCTGCCAGCCATGTTTGTGGAGTTGAACTAAACTGAGCTAATCTCACCTCAATTTCCTTCATAAAATGAGTTAAGACGTCAAAGAGAGATGCCCCAAAGACAGAGTACCAGAAAAGGAAAAAGCTGTTAGCCAATAACAGACTGCAGTGTCGTGCTTCAACAAAGCTTAGGGTCAAAGTAATCAGCAGAGAAGAAAATGAAGTCTTCATACGGTACTGGGGCATGCTTTGCCCAGAGCTGGTAATGTTTTGTTTCCCATTAAAATGTTTTATTTTTTATTTTTATTAAAAAACTGATGAAAAACATAACATTTGGAGCTAATATGTGTATTTTCCACTAGTGTGATCACAACACAAAAGTTCTATTTATAATCCAAATTAACAAAATAATCTCCAGCTACTGAATAGACCTTGTGGTAATATAAACTTATAGTTGGGAATCTCCTGCCACAAAAGCTTGATTCAGTAAAATTAGATGGCTGAGAGGACTACTTTTGTAATGGTCTTTCATGCTTTTAGGTTGTAGAAAGACCTCTCTCAGACTAGATGTTATTTTGTATTAAGGGTTTGCAAAAAGAAATCATGTTTAGTACATGAAGAACAAAATGCTGTACAATGGTTCAACCAGACCTGACATTTCAAAGGGCAGAAAGAAGAGAAAATAAGGATTTCTGTTTCAGTGTCAAGTGCACATTAACATCTATAACCAGTTGGTGATTTGTTAATTAGGGGGAACGGATTGTTTGTTTTGTTAGTTCACCTGTGACTAGCGAACCGCCCCGTAAACAATTCTTTTTTTAATACCCCCACCACTGTCACCTAAGATGAGACAAAATCGACAAAAGGGCAGGGCTCAGTGAAAAGATCAAATTACAAATCCCTCTGCTACTTCAGCACCACGGACAGTGCCATGAATGTGTCATTGTTAAAGCAGTTACACACCGGGCCGATAATCGGCCGTTGGACAGTCTGGCGAGGTCAGTGACTCGAGTCTCTTCGGTGTGTTCCGTGCCGTCGTCCGTTGGAGGAGCTGTTGGCCTTCATTTTCGCCAACCTGACATGCTCAGTCGGAGACAGGGTAGTCGGGACTCACCCGGAAATGGCAAGCGGGATGAGCGTGACTAAGCCTCTCAAAATCTGACGAAAATCTTTTAAACTGACCTTTGTCGATCCGAAGACAGATTCATCAACTGCATGGCCTATTTCTCGCTTTAAATGTTTTGAGAAACATGTTTCGGTGAACTATTTTAGTACAATATGAGATCGTATTCTGAATGAGTCGCCAGTAAAAATCCAAAATCCGGAAGCAGCAGCCAGATCCATGTGACGCGTTCATCCAGTCAGCTGCCGGTTTTCATTTTTTGGGCGACAATACAGATTAGCGCCGCCTGCTGTTATGGAGACGTATTACGTCTCATCGCTTTGGTGTGTTCCGAGGCACTTTTTTTGACCAACTCGGGGAGACTGATCAGTTCAACTGCCTTTTCTGCCAACGGTCGGCCGTCTGGTTGGTGTGTAACTGCCTTTAGGGAATTGATATTTCAGAGGCATGATCAAGACCATTGATTCAACTTGCACAAACCTCACTCAGATACAGACAGACAGATCTAGTAGTCAGGCAGACTAGATTAACATATAGAACTAAATCCCTTTTACCCTGCACTCTCTCTGCTACTACGGGATGGAGAGGGGGGGATGGCAGTTTAACAAGGGGCATGTATTTGGGTCATTTTGCTAACAAGAGGGATGGCATCTTCCCTTAAATCTGCCTATAACAAGCTGGAATAAACAGGTGTGTTGCTTGTGCTATAACTATTCTAAAAACTTAAAAATAGAAATAGGTTAGTCTAGGGTTAGCACCTTTGGAATTGGATAAGATAATATCAGCTGAACATACTATGGACTGACAAACCACAGTTTAAACCTATTCAATCTAACCACTGAGTAGACTGCATAGGGCCCAAAAAAAACGGACAAACTAGTTATTTAGAGCCCCCTTGCCCAGTTGTTCAATCAGGATCTAGGGTCACATACGCTTTTCTGGAGTGGAAAACAAATTCATATCAAAGTTCCAACAGTATTCTCTCATGTCGTGCAACACTATAGGGACATTCACTACATGGAAGTTTGAATAATTTCATTGTTCTTCTTTTGGGAGTAAAACTATTCCAAATGTAAATAATACATTTGGTGTCTGTATTTTACTTTTTATCTCTGTGAAATAGCTAGTGTTGAAGGAAAGAAGAAAAACATAAATATAACAGTTGATTCCAAACTAGTGTAGTTTTGTTAACAAAGTAATACCTTTCTTTTATTACAAATGGAACCATAACACAGTAAGCAAACTGAAGAAGAAGCTGAATAATGCGGAGCACCAGCTGTCTTCAGCTGTGTTTGCAATCGTCAGATGCTACACATTGAGGTGGCATGAACATCTACGGTCAAACTTTAAAATGCTGGATTGATGCATGGACTGAAACTGTCTCATTGTAACAATACTGTCCTAAGAACAAAAAAACTGTCATGTCTCAACAATATGGATGTTGCATTATTTAACAGCCTTTGAAAAAAAAAGGAAAGATGAAATGATTCCTCCCTATAATTCCTCAAAGACGTCCTTGGTTGTGCTCATTCTTTTCATCCTTCTAGACATATGAGAAAGCTGCTACTGTTCTATTCAAATGACTGTAGCACATCCTCTAAAATACATTAGCTCTGTTCAAGGACAAAATAATAATACATTGTAGGGAATGCTGAGGCTCAAATTCAGTGATAATGTCCATTAACATGAGTTTACCATATAGGTGTCAGATCAGAAAATGTTCATATGAACTGTTAGTTCTGTCTGTTGTCAGTTAAATGATCCGTTTTATAAAGCATTGAAAAATTACCTATTGTATTGTTTAAGTATAAGAACTTGCTGGTCTGTTTTACAGCATCTTAATTCCATAAAAGAGATTAGAACGTTATGAAGTGACGTAATTACACAACATGAACATCATCGAAAAGCTGACATTTTTGCCCGCAACAATCACAAAAAAACTCCGCATTTTTCTGAAAGGACTGTCAAATGAAAAAGACAATGACAGCAGCTGTATTGTGAAACTTTACAAGAGATGATTAAACATTTTTACACACCGATTGTGTTGCTAATGAATGCCACCTAGGGCTGGGCGATATGGAGAAAATCTGATTTCACGATATTCTTGACCAAACACCTCAATGTCGATATTAAGGTGAAACTGTAGGTTTGACAATCGCCGCTTTGACAAAATATTTTCATAATTCCATTTTAGATGAAGAATCATCAGTAATATAAATATAATGACTAAGCGGTTGAAGGCAAATAATGGAACAGTCTTCTTCAAAATCAAAAACAATGTTGAGTCCATCATATGATATTGAGACATCATCGATATATTGCCCAGCCCTAATATCCCAAAAAACATTATTTCCACTTGCAATACGCCAGCAGAATGGCAAGTAAGCATTTTAAGAGGCTCTAATTATAAACAGGTAACCCTGTTTGACTCAGAGCACTTGCTGTATGTCCAACTACATAACGCCATGCAGTTTTTATTGCTCATAAGGTGAAGACCCTCATAAACATCAGTTTATTGGTTTCCTTTGTGCAATGAGCCCTGCTCTGCGAACTCAATTTAATTTCATACATGGCCACCACAGTAAAGCTGCATTACTGCGTATACAAGTCTTAAACTGTCCCTGAAGTCAGGGCTACACATGCCATTTCATTTTCTAACATTCTTAAGGTCATGTTTTATGAGATTGCATCCCTGTAAGGACACACTTGAGAAGGGTGCTTAAGAAGTTGCTTTGCTGTGTCGGACTGCATTACTGACTTACTGCAAGCTTGACAATTTCTCTGACTGGCTTCTACTTTGATTTCATATGTTCAATCACCAAAAATGTCATTTATTCCGTACATGCATAAGGAAAAGAAAGTTATAAGTAATATGGATGAGCGATGCTTGGACGCAGTGCCGACGCTCCCAAACCTTTGTGGAATGAGCCTAATGTGTTAAAATGTAAATGTCCAAATAGACAACTTTCTCAGTGAGGTAATGTAGTGGAAAGTCAGAGTATGGCGGCTGGGCTGGATATTAGTTCTTTGTTACCAACGAAGCGTTGCGCTAATGAAAGATTGTTTTACTTGACTAAGCCTAATCCAAGTACAAGTTTCCCAACTGAACTTACTTTTTTTACATAGCAGTTAAAAGGTGCTCTAAGCGATGTCACGCGTTTTTTAGGCTAAAAACAAAATTGTGCCAACCTGCACCACGAAACATAACAAAGAGTGTTCCAGCCAATAACTGACAAGAAGGATTTGGGGGTGGGGGTGGTGGGGTTAGTTCGTGGAAGCACGGAAGGGAGGGGACGGGATGAGGAGGAGGGAGAGGCGAGCTAGCCTTGTTTTGTTTGAAAATACTTTGAACCGCAACAAGAAGTGTGGTTACCCAACATCGCTTAGAGCACCTGTAAGGAACAGCTAAAAATGAAATATGTTTGTGTACAATTTGTACTACAGGAGCATGTCCACAATATTTCATCTGCATTTCAGAGCTCATTTATCAAAGTTTTATGAGACTGTTTTGTTTGAGCAACAGGCAACAAATTGAGACAGCCCAGATGTTTTGCGAGCTACAAAATGTTGCAGCGTAATTAAAGCAGCTATTCTCATGCAATTCCTTTGGCGCTGTTGCACATTCATTATGAGTAAAGCAAAGGTCTGAGCTACAGAGAGACATAACATCACAAAGGAATTCAAGGAGGGAGATACAAAATATGGTGAGAAAATAAGGTTGCATGCAAAAGCGATGTGTTTTGTATATTCAGAAAAAAAACCTGAAGAGATGACGTGTTTGGAGATTAAAGTTGTGACATATAAAAAAGCAAAATGGAAAACACAGCTACTTAATTAAACAAATATTATTCTACTCATCTTTGATTTAAGAAATCCCTAAAAGTGATACATATCTCAGTCTTTATGTCAATATTTGGCATTACTGCAGCAGGTATTACTGTTGACTTTGTGAGAGAAACACAAGTCACAACTCATATTTTCATTTTGCTCTTTACATGATGCCCTTTGCCTTCAAACAATGAGCTGATTCAACAGTCAATTTACCCTTTTTAATTCATCTTGCACCCATCACTGCCTCAGGCTGTGCCTCTGCTCCATCATTTCTTATTCTGGGCCACACATTTAAAAATGCATGGGGTAAGATGCATACTGAAACAAGTCTTTGTTAGAAAATCTTTTTTCCATATTGTGCACTCCTGGACAAAACTAATGTGCAAGTCTGCAAATTAAAGTTTGTAAACACTGTGCACACTATCCCAAATTGAATAGAAAACCCCAAAACTATGATGCTGGATTTGATAATATGTTATGTTTTTCTTTTTAATATTAAAAAGTAATCTCTTATTTTCTCTGCAAGGGACAAGCTAGTCTTCTCTTTTTGTGTGACTACATTACAGTTTCCTGTCTTATTTTGTTTTTTTATTATGAACTCATTCCCTTTCTGTCCTAAATCTCCCTTCAGTAACATCCACCAGCCTTCATCCCTTCATCTTTTCCTCTTATCTCCTTTTCCTGTCTAATCTCCTGTTTCTCCTTCTCTGTAGCTCCTCTCCACACTTGACAGGTCTATTACATCCTTGGCCTTGTCTGCCCCTAACACCACTGGAAAATAAATGAACAACACAAGACTCCTTCAAATTTTGCCACAGCTCCACTAAGGCAATGAGCTGGTCTGCAGTGCATCTTTCATTTCCTTCACTGAGAGGCAGGAATCAGTTGCGGCCACTAGGAATGATATGGATGTTCAGCTGCAGCATAATCATCTCTCTGGTGGGTTTAGGGCAGAAATTTTTTATGTTGTCTCTTACTTCTCCACCCCCAGTTCTACTCTCAATCACTCCAAGAACACCTCGTTACCCTTTTTTTATTTGCCGAGCAACAAGTCTTGAAAAGAAATAAAATTACAGGGCTGTATATTTAGTTACACAACGCAGAGAAATTCACAAGTGATCACAAGTTTGTTTTTATCCCCCGAAAGATGGCAATGCAGCTTTTTTTGTAGAGCAATCAACCAAGCAATTAAGGACAGGGGCGTCGCCTCATGACTGCATTTTTATATTGGAGATTTGGATCACAAGCAGCTAATCAGAACTACAGCTGCTTAATTACCACTATGTGTTTTTTTTATACCTGTGCTCTTCTAAAACTGGAGCTTACATGCGGTAAGCTACTATACTTACAATGAGCAGCCTGTGCAGAGCCAAGGCACCACTTATGATTAAATGACTTACGCTGTGATTTGTGACACCTCATACTGCACAAACAGTAGGCTACTTGACCTAGTGTTAGTGAGTGAGAAGGGGAGACAGAAAGGAAAGTCACACCTTCACATGAAATGATCAGAGATTAAATAAGGCCCCAAGGAATGCAAAGAGGGAGTGAGGATCCACTGTGACATCAAAAATGTTCCCTTTTAATAACTTAAAAAAAAGCAACACAATCTCTTCTTGATCGATTAACAGAATCCTTTCAACACAGAGTCCGCGAGGAGACCTTGGGCGTTTCCCAATACCAAGAATGCAAAGAACAGACTTGTGTTCTTGCTGGTTGTACCTGGAAGAATGAACTCGCAAGTTCACAAGCACAGAAAACACTGTTAAGAGTTTGAGACGATGCGTTCTTCCTGTTATTGCTCAACACCCCCAGCACAGAGGCTACCTGCAGTGCTCCAAAATAACAGCTAGAAATAAAAACCACAGCAATATAACCACTTTGTATTAAAACAATCTCCGGACAAGAAAACCTCATAATGCTACAACTATTGCAATAATATTGAAAAATAAAACTTATTGAGCTTTAATTTTATTGTTTATGGTTTAGCTCAAACACCCCTTACTTATTCAAAAGAGTGGAACGCAATCCATACTATTATTAGTGTATAAGTTTAAGTCAGTTTAAATAAAAAAATAAGTATGCCTATGCACTAGTCTGTCCTATGTGTTCATGATCGTGATCATTTCTATATTATTGTAGTGCACTGTATATGCCCAGGGAGATGGAAATTAGCAATTCAAATTATAAAGCTTGGTGTCTCCCCTTTAGTCTACATAACATGTCATAGCATGTTACCACTTTATGTACAACTGTTCATTTATCATACCGACTGAAACTCAACTCTAATAAATCAGAAAACAAATACACCAAACAAATATGAACTAAATACTAAATCGGGAAGAGAAAAGAGAAGAGAAACGGGTATATCTCTCTCCCCGCCTCTGCCTGCTGCGCTGTGTGTCTCTGTGTGTGTGTGTGTGTGTGTGTGTGTGTGTGTGTGTGAAGCTGCGGGGTGTGTGTGTGTGTGTGTGTGTGTGCTTGCTTGTGGAGTTTAACTCCGAAAAGACAGTTAACCACAGGTTCCCGTTAATCTTATGATGGACATGTATTGTGATATTTAAACAAACGATCCGTCAACGGCAAAATAAAAGCCTCTTATTTACGGGACCGGTCTAAAAGACCTCCGGCTTCCAGCAGGGTCTCTGAGCGTGACTATCCGAGCGACGAGCTAGCGGCCCCTGCAGGCGCAAGCTGGCGGCCGCCTCACTTCATGGAGCTCCAAAAACTCTGGAGCAAATTGTCAATTCGGCAAGGATTTGCACAAGACTGCCTATATTCGAAATCTAAACCGTTCATTTCTCGCCTAAAATGTTCTTAGAAGTGAATTTAGTGATGAATAAGATGGCGTTTTTGGGCTGTCTATGTACCGGAAACCAGACCATCATTGAATGCCGAAATGAATGCTGGGATACGGGTGCTGCGAAGTTCATACAAGTTACCAACCAATGCATCCTCGGTAAAATGGGCGTGTCAAGAACATTTCCGGGATCTTAACTGTTCTTGGTGAAATGCGAACTTGTGTATTGGGACAGTACTTTGGCAACACAAGATGACGTTTCACAGGGACACAAGAACACAAATCAATAGAAGAACACAGACTGAGAAACGCCCCTCCACTCGGGGGCAACGCTCTGAACCAACCAAAAACATCTTTTATTCAAAAGCAATTTTTGCATCGTCTCCATCATTTATTTAAAATGAGAGACTGCAGCTTTCGGAAGACAGTTCCAAGTGATGTGTGGCTAATGTGCAGAGACTTGAAATTAAACCACCACACAAAATAAACACAAGATCACAACAAAACAGTGTGACTCTCCCTATTTGCTATGGAAGAATGTCATGCAGATTCAAAAGGATTATTTAAAGAAATAATTTGTCACATAACACAGATGGTATTAACATTTAAAATGTCTGTATTATTAGGGTTGGCTGCTATTAACACACTGATAGCACATGTCTCACTGCCAAATAAGTTCATTTTGCCCTTTTAAATCCCAGTCTATTCAGTCTATTCAGGGCATTTCATTATGTTTCCTTTAACTGAGCGTCATTATGCACTCTGCAGCCTTTTTGCCACCAGAGGGTACCACAAATGAGAACTTCATAAAAAGGCATTATATTATGTTTCTTCAACCCAAACGTAGGCAAGATAATTTTATTTCATCAAGGCATCATTACGTCTGAGCCTTGTGTGATGTACACTATCCTCAAAATAAAAAATTTGAAAATGCTTAAGAGTTATGTGGCAGTTTGTGCAAAAGGGATTACGGACATTTAAAGCATCTATACAGGAACATAATCGGATCAAGGCGAGTAATGACATTCAAACTTTTGAGGAATTTGAGGGAGAGAGTTGAAATACATGAGCCTGTACATAGAGGTTTTGTTTCATGGGTCTAATAATAAACATGATGACCCATATGGAGTCACCTTCTCTGCACATAGCCAGAAAATATATGCACTCATATTCACCTTAGTCTGTATCATGTGTCAATTAGATCATTGTGTATTTACATTTTTTATATATATATATATATATATATATATTTATTTATTTATTTTTTATCCATGGTCCATATGCTATGTTGTTTATATCAGTTTTCTTGTAGAATATGTATTTGTGTTGTTTCATATATGGTTTCATTTATAGGCTATGTAGGCCTATTTATTGTCTTTCAGCTTTGGTTGGTTTGAGCCTTAAACCTATATGTCCATTTTTTATGGTTTATACAATTTGTCACTGACATCTTTAATAAACTATAAATTGTAAACTGTCTCCATAGGAATTGTGTTTTTAAACTAAGGGAGCCTTGTTCCTACCTATCTACTACATGACCTGTTCTTTAATGCTCAAATGAAAGCTACATTGTTTCAAAAATCTTAAGTGAAATACCCAAATAGCCTACACAATCGATGTCGTTGCCAGTTTTTTGTTTTGCTCGAGCAGAAACTTGTCAATACTTCCACACCACGAGGAACAAGTACAACAAATCCCCTCATTAAAACGTTTAAAATTCACAGCAGCAAGTTCCCCCACAGAAAGAGAATAGGCTAAATGTGCTCCGAGTTTAATTTAAATCGTCACAGGTCCCACATAGCAATACAACTCTGTTTTATAACCGTTTTTAATTAAAATCACTTACCCTCTCCCGGCAGAGCTGCTCACATTCAGGTCCGCTGTCCTGTCCTCTCAGGAACAACACCGGGCGACAAATTGGCTGTCAGGCTGCAGCATCTTATCTAACAATTTACGGCCGAAGCTCCCACCTTGAACTCAGTCAGTCAGCGTACGGTGTGAGCACACATAAAAACAGACCCTCGTTCAGTCCCCGCTCCTCTCGTGTCGATGGTCGGCAGTAGAGCAGGGGGGTCAGCGCGGCGGGGGTCTGACACGAGCCATAGAGGAAGGTGGACGGACAGAAATAGTTGGAGGAGAAGAAATGGGGAGGATCTGATCACGCAGAGTTTCGGTTGTTTATAGGCTACTTGAAGAAGAAGAAGAAAAAAAAATCCTCAGGACAGCTGCTCTCGCGCCGTAGAAATGCTGTAATGCTATTGGCTGAGATTTATTTTTTCACGTTCATGCTTAAAAAAAAAAAAAAAATAGTTCGACATTTTAGGAAATGTTTTGCTTATTTGCTTTCTGGATGACAGTTAGCTAGATGAGAAGATTACCAACAGCCGTAGTGTTCATAAAACGAGTTTTGAGAGTTGGGGGTCACTTGTCACGCGCACATTAATTACTATAAAACACCTGTTAAACAGGTGATTTTACAGGTTCATAATTAAGGACATTGTATGGGGAATTTGGGACACTGGATATGTTTTATTTAATTAACTTTAGAGTAGCCGATAGGTGGATTTTGTTTGGGATGGAGCTTATTACCCCCATTTTCAGTCATTGTGCTAAGCTAGCCGGTTGCTGTTGCTGTAATGTAAGACTTATATTTTTAACAAATGGTAACAAACTTGAGTTTAATCTCTGCCAGAAAGCAAATAGGCGTAAGCCGCGTAACATTACTTCCAAAAATGTCTAACTATTCCTTTAACAGGCATAAATTAATCTAATGGTACTGTGACTTTCAAAAAAAAGTTTTATATATTACAAGACCTAAGGATTAAGGTTCCAGGAAACAACCTTGTATTTCAGCACTAATGATACTGTAGGTAAAATAGAGACAGTGTTCAATTAGTAGCCTCCATTTCAAATTAACTTCCAGTTAAAAAGTGTATTGGGGTATGATGGCATTTTTTTAGTCAGGCTTACCTCAAAATGAATCCAGCTTTAATCATAAAACTACCCCTTTATGGACACACAATATATGTCTTCAAAATGCAAAACCATTGACTGATATTAATGCCCTGATGCAATTGCATGATGTGTTGTCAGTTTTTCATTTACTGTTAGATTACCTTTAGTGGTAAATCTAAAAGAAAAAAGCTCCACAGATGTTATGCCATTTGGAGTTAAACACAAGTAAATAAGTCCATATGGAAAAACTGATTTCAAGACACCATGCAAGAAATCTGTCACAGATGTCATAACAAACAATAAATCATAAAAACAAATCTCAGCGGCACCATCCTTCAAGCTGGCAATGCCTATTATCAGGGGTAGCTGCTGGGGCCAAAAGGAAAACCTGAATCGAAAATAAACTTTGATCAAAATAGAAAAGATCTTCAACAAGAGAACAAAGCCGTTGTCTAGAAAGCAATTGATGAGAATGAACAGGGAACGTCAGCCTGACTACATATCAACATTTACTGATGAAGACAATGTCTTCAAGTTAATGCCGCTTTAACTGACATGTCCTGATAAAACCAATTACGACCAAACGGATGTGGTAAATAACAGTGATGGAAAGTAACCATGTAGGACTACATTTACTCAACAAATGTACTTTTACAATTTTGATACCATAGTACTTACCTGTACTCAGTTTTATGGTACTCTACACTTCTACTTCACTGCATTTCAGATACTTGTACTTTTTATTCCACTCCACTTATTTTAAAGTCTTAGTTACTTCAAAGATTCTGATTAATACAAAATACAAGAAACAAATACATTATGTATTATTATAGATTAAACTACCCAGCAGTGTAAAAAGTAGTAGTATAAAAATAAGCTCCACCTTTACCAGCTGCAAGATTAAAGTTGATATTTACAGCACTTTGGTCAACTGTGATTGTTTTAAATGTGCTATATAAAATCAACCTAAACTTGACCTTAAAGTGATACAATACTCAATAATTACAATATACTGTATATATGATACTGAAATTGGCCATTCTGCATAATCAGTCCTCTATATCTTTGGTATTTTAAGTATATTTCAATGATAATACTTTTGTATTTTAACTGAAGTACATTTTTGAAAGGATGAGTTTTATTTGTAACAGAGTTTTTCTGGAGATCTTAGTACTTCTTCAACCTCTGGTCAAATAAAGTGTGGATATTCTCCAACCTTCAGTAAGTGTTAATCATGACACAAGCAATCCTAAAATACTTTGCATCGAAATGGGAATGCACATTTTTGTCTTTTGATGTATTAAAGATGTTTAATGTGCATTGCATGATTTAGTTTTGTGTTTCATTTTCAAAAACGCATCATTTTAAACACCTCATTCTCCAATTTATTACAAACTGGACTGGGGGGTGGGGTGGGGGGTCGTCTGTACAGTGCCTATTAAAAGTATTATACCCTAGCTAACTGTTCCTTTCACAATATTTAATCAAAGTAGACTTAATAACTGACAGTAAAAAAAAACAAAAAACGCCTTGAAGGTCAAAGTGAAAACAGATCTACAAAAATGATCTAAAGTACAAAAATACAAATTACATTTTTGCATAAGTATTCATCCCCTCCAAGTCTGTACTGTCAGAAGAACATAGAAAGAAGAAAGGGAAAACATGACTAAAGAACTACAATCTGATAATAAAGAAAAGCATCCATCAGTTGCGCACACACAAATGAACATTACAACTAGAGTGTCAAACAATGTTTGGCTATCTTAGCAGTCAGCCAAGGTTACTGCTAAGATTCACAGGAGACATAAAAATGCAAAGAGCACAGAATAAATCTGACTAGAAGAGATCAAGGTGACAGGAATAAGGTGGAAATCGTGCTGTTTGAACAAAGTCGACGTGTCATATGGGACATTTTGAAAGCAGCCCACCCTTTCTGTCATCTTGACAACAGATGGGCATTTCAATGAAATATGACATTGTATTAGGATGATGCCGTTAGCTGCTGTAAATTTTCCTGCTTCCAGACCTAAATGGATTTGACCGTGCTCTCTCCATATTATGAAAAGCAAATCAGTGCCTGGTACGAGGTCACAGTAAGTGGTACTAACATGCCTCACACTTGCTGGTATGCATGTGAATTTGCCTTCAGAATCAGAATTACCAAGTAGGTTTTCACATATAAGACATTTGCCTTGTTGTTTGGTGTGTACAATAAACATATAATAGGGCAATAAAAAATAACGAAAAGTACTGCAACATTCAAGAACATAAATATAGAATAGAAAAATTACAATACGAATATGAAAAGATACTAAAATACATTACTATAACTACATATGTAAAAATATAACGTTATAGTATTGTTATAGTACACAAGACACAATAAAATAGTCTTATCCTTGGCTACTGCATCCCAACCTCTCCATCTTTCCTGCAGCCTCTCTCCCTGTAACCACCCCTCCACTTCTCCCTGTCTCACGTCCACATTCCAGCATTTTAATCCCCTTGACTGAAGAGCAGAAGACCTGGTGGCTTCGGGCACAAAACAGGGCGAGAAGTATTAGATAGAGAGCAGAAAGGGGCTCGAGATAAGAGAAGGAGTGAAAAGGAAGGGAGTGCCTCTCGAGCTGCAAACACAAACAGGAAGGCATAGGAAGGGATGAGAGCAGCTAAGTGCAAGGACAGTTTGATGAATACAAATGAGAACAATACCTTTAATTAAAAAAATCTATTTTTTATTTAGTATGAGAACAAAAAAAAGTTAAAGATAGGAACTTCAACAAGCTGCTTCGGACAAGCAAACAGACAGTACTGTAAGCCCGATATCTCTTCGTCTTAAGAAGCATTTTGGAAATCTTGAGTGACACAAACTACTGTCCATTTTACATCCTCACATCTGTCGAGCAAGTCCATCTCTTGCAATATTAATTCAATAAACATGGATAAAACCAAACCACAAACTCAGATTTATTAAACTTAAACACAGAAATCCATCACTTTTTCCTCAAATAAAAGGAGAAAGACAGTCTTTCAGTATTCATTTTTGATTTGTAGAATTGAGTTGTCTGGATTTTTTGCAGTTGATGGCTGCAGCCTTAAATAAATTACACTTTTCACCTGACTTTGGGATGGTCTCATACTGGTCTGTCTGCTTACATAAGTCAGAGCCTTATCAGTGCCGCTGGCACTCAGGACAGGGTGATAACTCATTTCCAGACAGGGCCTAAGGGTAGCCGAGGTGAACAGCAGCGAACTGCAGCACAGGAACCAAGGATTTTAAACAAGACCTGAATCAGAGTGTGTGTTTGGTTCATAAAGTGACTGAGCAGCACACTCGTGATGAAAATGTTTCTTTCTGGCCAAGCTAGAACTAACAACCTTTAAATTAAAAAAAAAGATAATATTAAACTAAACCTTATCCTAACATTCATCTAAATAGACTCCATTTAAAGACACTTTTTTCCCCCATCTTGGCTGAAAGGTGAGAACATCTCTGTTGACTGAAAACATTTCATGAATAGCAAGTATAAAATAAGTGTAAAGGTATTAATGAAATATAAATCGGTTATTATTGCTTTAATGTAAGTGAAGCTGTGAATCTGAAAAGGGAAGAGAAAAAAAAAAACGTGTCAGGATATGAGGTGTTAGTGTGTCTGTGCACACCTTTGCGTGTTCATACAGTGTGTTGTTCAGGGGACGACCGAGTAGGGTTGGTAGGGCAGTATCTTTTGTCGTTCATTGATTGCATAAATCCATGCAGGTTTGACAAAGTTCAGATTGCCGTTCTCCATCAGCGCCTGTGATGGAAGTGAGAGTGAAAGCGAAAGGAACAGATGTCGTCAAGTGTTCTTGTTTCATTAAAAATGCACAGATGGGAAGAGGTATAAAGCCTTTGAAAGACTGAAAGCTCCGATTGTATAACTAAAACTGCAAATTCACATGCTAACAAGGCCCTGAAATGGCTGAAAACCAATTCTGACGCACTATTTCAAACAGATTAAAAATCCACTTGGTCCCAACACTGCTGTATTTTCACTAGGAAGGATAAAATACTCCCAATTTGCCAAAAGGCTTTTATTTGATTATACCTTGCAAAACGACTGCTTAATCAGTAAGTGAGGGACTTCTTTGAGCCATTTTCTTTTAAGCAGTAACTGTTTAAATTGTTTCAGCTGTGATTTTAAGCTGTGAAGTTTGTAAAATTTGATACATTTCCTGAAGCAATTACTCTCACAAAATATTGTCTGTGGAAGCGAAAATAAAATGATGCATGCACACATGCTCAAATGCACATTAACAGAAATGTACAATGTTCTTAAGCTTGTGTTAGATATCATTTTTTGTGGAAGAAGAAGCAAGGACTCAACTCACGTCTTCAAAGGAGTCATGCCACCCTTCACTGGTCACCACAAACTGCACCTTCTCTGTCATGTAGTCCTCAATCAGTCTGGAGCAAAGACGACACTCTTTTACACAAACACGTACTGCAGAGATGTTCACAGCTTATTCCTATGACCAATTAAAGTCTCTCACCCATTAAAGGCAATGATGTATCTCAGCAGAAGGCGCCTCTCGTTGTTGGGGAATTTACCGTAGAGGAAAAAATGCTTTCCTTTCAGGAAGTCTGAAAGAAATGACAACATGGGAAGAGAAAGAAGCAGAAGAGTGCATCTGATGACTACACAATATGTAGGAGTAATAATAGGTGCACTTTTTTAAAAAAAAAGGAGAAAAGAGAAAAACACCAAAGAAAAAAGAGAAAAACAATACACACTTTGACGTTTGCGTGTTGAGTTCCTGAAAGGCAGAAAGCCATCCAATTACTTTCTGTCAGTGTTTGCAATGTCGGACGAGTAAGGAAGGACATGTTCTTGTGATAGGAACAGACAAAAGAGACAGGAGGACATGGAGACCAGAACAAAGAGACATACCTGGTAGCTCAGGGATGGGGTGATCCTCTTCAGCCTCGGCATCTGTGTTTTCATCTGTCGACCCCCCATATGGATCCTCCTGTTTCATCACCTTCCCTCCTGCTGCTGCTTTCTTCTGTCTGCTCTCATTCTCCACCCTATTACAAGGACAGGAAAAGGACCCGTTGGATCTTTAATGCTACATGTTCCCATGTCAGCCTCTCAAAAGAAGAAACCGCTCTCTCACTTTTATGTGACCACCTGACAAATCTCACACATTTGTTTGTGCTTCTAGTAAAAGCACAAACAAATATTTCTAAAAGAGTTTTGTGAGTAAACAGTCCAGGAGTACGACCCTCTAACCAACCAAATCCCTCTGCAATTTAATCAGGATTTCAAAGGTTGTCTTTTTATTTTAATCAGGGGGCTTTTTTAAACATCACCCTATTGGGGAAACCTACACGGCTTAACTGCAGCCCACTAACCCTAACTCACTCCGTGATTATTGTGCGATTGTGAATCAAAAGTCGGCTCAAGTCAGAGTGGAATTACGGATTTTAAAATGAACTGATGGTTGTGTTACTTATGGAGCAACAAGAGAGCAGAAATCAAGTCAACCTTTAATTACACGGAAGAACAAACTCGTCTACATCAATACTGCAAACGGCCTCATTGCCATTACTTGTTTTGCTTACCTCTGGAGCTCGTCCTCCGTGTCCACCGCAGACTCATCATCACCGTCTCCTGTGAAATCATCACACAATCAGAAAAGGTTTTATTGCCACAGTAGGTGACACCTACGTGGGATTTGCCTTGTTGAATGGTGAATGCATACACGAGCAAACAGTGTTTGTGAATATGGTACAATTAACCTAAAAAGCTGACTTTCTTTAACGCTAGAAATAGGCCTTGCGGGAAATGATGCGTGATAAGTTTCATATATTTAAAGTTAATCTTAACACAAGGTCCTTGTACCTTTAAATTACCATCACTGCATTCTGGCCCTGATCTTAAAACTAACTAAGATAATCAAAAGTCAAACAATTAAATCTGCATTATATATTTTTGAAAGAGGTTAAACTTGCTATCATGTTTTCTACATAATACATGGATATATAGAAAGAGAAAAATGCTTTCCATTAACATACATGCGTGCTGTTGAGGGGGAAAAGACAAGCAGGTTAAATAGCTGTCTCCGTGTGCGTTTGGTGGGTCAGTGTTTGTTGTGTCACCTCACTTATGCACCCTAGCACTTCTCACTACTTCTGGCCTCGCATTAACATAGAAATGAGAATCATGCACAAGTCCCTTCACAGTGATTGCATCTTGCATTCATTCATCCATCCACCTGAAGCAGAATCTACAGTATTTATGTTGTTCTTGTCCTTTTCACCGTTGGCATTGTCAACTCATCCACTTCCAAGAGCTTCATAAAGGTGATCCCTTTTGTCTAATCCCTGGGCCCTTTCACTGTCCCATAGCCCCTCTCAATGTTGTCAGTCCTCTTCAGATTGAGTGCTACCCTCTCTGTCTACTTAGTTAGGATGAATCACTTCCCATGAGTCACAGCCACTCACAATTCATTGAAAATGTAAGCAAGGGTTGTGGCTGTGACCCTTATGGTTTGTCGCTATCTTCTCTGTGACTGAAAAATGGCATTTTACTGCATTCTGATTCATTGCAGTTTATTTGTGGTTAGTGACCCTGAGGTAATGTGGAGGCAAAGGCTGGCTTTCTAAACACAAGCACAAAAGGAATTAATAAAAACAATACAATGAATTATGCAATATGGAAGGGCTCGAGCTCGAGTCGGACAGGCAAAACGCTCCGCTTTGGGCGGTCCTGGAGTGGTATGACGCATGGAGGACGGTAGCATTTTGGGGTTAGGCAGTGGCCTCATCTAGGATTCTGGTGGCCTGATGTCAGAAGCTCGTCCTGAGCCTCTCAGTACTGCCTGGTGTATCTGGTACCTTCTTCCCGACATCAACAGGGAGAAAAGGCCGTTACCCAGGTGGTTTTGATTTTTAATAATTCTCCTAGCATTTCTCTGTGCTGTGGCAGATGGGAATGCAAGTATCGCACGACTGTATTGTTAAACCGATAAAGATCATCCTGTGGGAATGATGTATGAATTTGTACTTTTAGTTTCCTCCCCTTTCTACCCAGTCTTTTTGGGACTGGACTTTTTTTTGTTCGTACAGAGTGAACCTTTGCATTATTTGTATGCCAGCTTTTAATTGAGCGTTTTTGGTACGTAACCCAAAGTGTTTAAGTCAATTAAAAAACCCCAATTTAAGTCTGTGTATGGCTGTCATCTTGTAGCCACTTTCATAACAGTAATGTGCTTTCTCTTTTAGCCCAACAGCAATTTCTGTAGTACGCAAAGAAATAAAGAGTGGGGAGTCATTGAAGTGGCAATGCTGATGCTGACTGAATCTTAAATGAGGCATCGGGTAAAGCTCAGTTACATTTTTTCCACAGCGGGACTTTCTATTAAAGCAGTTTGATTCAAACCTGGTGGTTCATCCACATCAGTGGAGCCGGCATACTCATCATCTTCAGTCCTCTTCTCTGGCGTCTTTTTCAGGGTCACTTGTCTCTCCTGCTTCGGTGGAGTCTGCAAAAACAGCATGGACAGAGCGTTAAAACTGACCGACTATTACAAACTGGAAAAAGATTACTCATCAGATCATTTTGTATTAGGGGCGTTGAAAATTATCATTGCATTGATGCATCGCGATGCGGACATGGACGATTCTGCATCGATGCAGTGGCAGACCATAATGGATTATTGCCTGATGATGTTACAGGGTTCGTACCATACGCAGAGTTTGATGACCAGATCTTTTATAAATATTTCAAATAACACAAAACAACTAAATGGTGGTAGGTAATACATCTGATTTCATATACCGCTTTATTAAAAAAAAAACGAAAATTACTGTTGCACTAGTCTGGACATCTTTCCGTGCCAACGTTGCAATAAAGGTTGCCTAAATGCCATATAGCCTATATAAATTTGCTGTCAGCTTACTAATTGATTGCGCGTTTTGCGTAGATTTGGACTTTTACAGCCTATGTTTTACTCCACTTTGTTTAAACGGCGAAGTGGAGAGGTCTCATTCACCTGTTTGGAGCTGGCTGGTGGATGTGACGCTCGTATCGGCCTTGCTGGATACACCGGGACTCTGTTTGTGGATCTACTAATCGCTGTGGATTACTTTTTTTCCTGTGTCATTGGATTACGGCAAAATACGGATCTTTTTTCTTAACGTTTTATGGAGTGATTGCGCTTCGTTTCTGCGTTTGGAGAGGCATCTCAACAGACTGGAGGTCCAATACTGATTGTTCACCGTTACATTTTAGTTGAACTTAAGTGTTCGGGGCATTCCGCCACCGTCTGTCTATTGTGTTCCAAGACAGCTGTGCTGTCATTGGATTGGATTGGATCATAAGGGCGGATTGTTAAATTGTTACAATGTAATTTAAAATCTGCTTTAAAAATAAACATATATGTTTATTTAGCATGTTTGTCCATATGTGCTCGTGCTGTGTTCCCCAAGTGGTAGAGGTCTCAGCTGCTACAATGATTTTTTTTTTTTTTTGCCCCCCCTGGCTCGAATGTCAAACTCCGCCTATGGTTCGTAAAACCTTTTCCAAGGTCAAATTCAAGCACTTTTCAAGCACTTTCATGTCCATTTTAAAGCTTTTTCCAGCACCTTACACCACGTGAATTACATACCAATACATAGTCAAAATTATTATTACTATTATTATATAGTGTTTTTAATCACATTAAAAGAGATAATGCTATAAACAGCCAGAATTGTGTTTCGTAATAGCAGAAGGATCAGATATTTAAGCAAAACACAAGTTTTATTTTTTAAATGTATCACTGTCTAAGTAGACTTTGCTTGCTATCTAATCTGCCTGAGTCAATGTAAAAACGGAGCACTGAGTGGGAGGATTTGAGCCAAATGAATGCAGCTAGGTAATTCTGTGTCAAATCAGACTAAATCCAGGAAAACAGTTGCTGCACCCTCTTAGATTTTGCTCAAAGTTTATGCTACCCTTAATGTCTTTTCACACTTTTTTCCAAATCTAGGGCATGTTGTACAAACTTGTAATGGTTCAGTCATATTGACATGTGGAAGACAAACATGTCAATATGACATGTTTTATACAAAGTTTGGGCTGCCTATGAATAATACTTTTCATTATATTAATGTCCAAATATTGCTTCCCAGATAATGTGATTTTCAGGCTGTAAAACTGAAGTAATTTCAAGGGCTGAAAATATGAAGACATAGCATTTGAACAGAAATATTTGACAGGCCTTGGTTTCAGGACATATGATATAGATAGACATGGTTTGAACAAAATCTGAGACAACAACAACAACAACAACCTGTAATTCCATTTTAACCCAGAAGACTGACAGTGCACAGGCACCTGTCTGATAAATAGCCTATAATAGGGCTGTCCCAAACGATTATTTTTTAAACGATTAATCTAGCGATTATTTTTTCGATTAGTCGACTAATCTATCGATACATTTTTCAATTAGCAATTATTTTCCCATTGCTCAGTTATTAACAATTTACACAAAACAAATTTCAATAAGGTTCAAATCTCTATTTATTAAACTTGTTGAACACTGCACTGTTCAAGTAAAATGAATTTGTAGTGCAGCCTGAAGCCAAAATAAAGTCACTTTCAGGAGGAATACAAAAATAAAAACTTAAAGTAAACAGAGCAAGTGCAAAAAGAGCAGCCTGTATTTGCTTTGCTGTCTTAAAATCCATTTCAACATCAACAACAATTCATTAAACACAAAACTTTTAATTTTCCACCTTAGTTGTGAATCAAAACAGTTATCAAAATATTATAAATGAACTAACTAAAATGCAAAGGAATGTAAAAAACAAAGCCTTTTTAGTGCAAACTGCATAATGACACAAACCTTTAACAATAAACTTGGTGACTGCCCTGTTGTCAACATTGAACTAATGGAGGACTAACTTAAGTGCAAAGGAATGGAACTGAATTGACTTGTTGCTGAAAGGTGCTGTAGAAATAAAGTTGCCTTGCCTTACAACCTCAGGCTGTCAGTCAGTCACCAGGGCACAGAAACCACTGTTGTGCCTGCATGTCTCAGGAGGAAGTGTCACCGCGAACGCTTTCGGCTCGCCATTAATATCATATCGCAATAAACGCTGTCTGCGTGAAGTTTTGAAAAGTGTAACAACACTTGAAACCACTTTATCAGCATTACAGTGACTCTCTGGGAGTTCAACATAACTGCAGAGCCGACGTAGTTCTCCCGCACCTCTGCGCGCGCACGTGTCTGTGTCGAAGCTCCGCTGTCTGTCAATATGCAGACAGGACAGATGAGCTTGCGCTTACGCGCTCAGATGCTTTTTTATTTATTTTTTTGACCAGACGTAGTTCAGGCGGCAGGCTGGCGGCCGCCTGAACTGCAAAGTGCTGCGGGAAACCCTGCTATTTTTAGATTTACACGTGAGTGACGCTCATAGACAGTTAAAGAAACGCGACGCATTGACGCAAATTATTTGTGTCGACGCATTTATGTAATCGATGTCGACAAATCGTCCCAGCCGTAGCCTATAATATGTAATTGAAAGAAGAAAAAAAATGTATTTCATTGCCAAGACATATACATTTATCTACTGGAATAGAGCAGTGTAAATATTGCATAAGGCCATCCTCAACCTTACAGTAGGCTACTTGTATCATTGTATGACACTCCATCTGACACGATTTCTGTTCAGCAATCAACGACTGTTGCTATGCACTGGGCTAACGTTTGCAGGTTTTAATTTGCAGGTAGTTAACATTACAGTTACTGTGATGTTGCTTTGGCTATGTTCACTGTATATTCCACAAATGAACGTGCCATAATGGACATGCAATACTAATGTAAGGTATTTTATTGTGTAACCTCACAGTTGAGACTTAAGAGGAAGTTACAGTAAACAGAGTTTTTATTGTGATGGGAAAAACGAAGTGGATAAAGTGTTGTATTTTCTGACGTTTGACTGTGTTGGGGTTAAATAAAGTGAGACGTGCGGTGCCGTCTTGGTTCCAACATTGGAAGCCCGTGTCTTTATTTGACAGCCAAACCTGAGACTAGACAGTATAAGAAACCCTCGGTTACACTAACATTAGATTATCACACCAAGTCCTCTCAGTCACTTAGCCTGCGAATTCCTAGCTAGCAGTTACTAGCGTAAACAAATAGGCGCTAACATGTACAGTCACGGAGCCCGGTCGGGCACAGCCCGAAAAAGCTACGTGGCGGACATCCCTCCATCCCATGGGCCCACCACCTGTGGGAGGAACCGCTGGGGTCGGGTGCGCTGCCACATGGGTGGCAGTGAAGGTCAGGGGCCTCGACGGACCAGACCCGGGCAGCAGAGGCTGGCTCTGGGGACGTGGAATGTCACCTCTCTGTGGGGGAAGGAGCCGGAACTTGTGCGGGAGGTGGAGCGCTACCGGTTAGATCTGGTGGGGCTTACCTCTACGCACAGTCTTGGTTCTGGAACCATACTCCTGGATAGGGGTTGGACTCTTTTCTTCTCCGGAGTTGCCCAGGGTGTGAGCGCCGGGCGGGTGTGGGGATACTCACAAGCCCCCGGCTGGCGCCGCTACGTTGGAGTTTAACCCGGTGGGACGAGAGGGTCGCCTCCCTACGCCTGCGGGTTGTGGGGGGAAAACTCTGACTGTTGTTTGTGCATATGCACCAAACAAGAGTTCAGAGTATTCGGCCTTCTTGGAGACCTTGAGTGGAGTCCTGCATGGGGGCTCCAGTCGGGGACTCCATAGTTCTGCTGGGGGGGGACTTCAACGCGCACGTGGGTAATGATGGAGACACATGGAGGCGTGATTGGGAGGAACGGCCTCCCTGATCTAAACCAGAGTGGTTGTTTGTTGTTGGACTTCTGTGCTAGTCATGGATTGTCTATAACGAACACCATGTTCGAACATAGGGATGCTCATAAGTGTACTTGGTACCAGAGCACCCTAGGCCAAGGTCAATGATCGATTTTATAATCGTTTCATCTGATCTGAGGCCATATGTTTTGGACACTCGGGTGAAGAGAGGCGGAGCTGTCAACCGATCACCATCTGGTGGTGAGTTGGGTCAGGGGGTGGGGAAGACTCTGGACAGACCTGGTAAGCCCAAGCGGGTAGTGCGGGTAAATTGGGAACGTCTGGAGGAGGCCCCTGTCCGACAGACTTTCAACTCACACCTCCGGCGGAGCTTTTCGTGCATCCCTGTGGAGGCTGGGGGCATTGAACCTGAGTGGACAATGTTCAAAGTTTCCATTGCTGAAGCTGCGGTGAGGAGCTGTGGTCTTAGGGTCTTAGGTGCCTCAAGGGGCGGTAACCCACGAACACCGTGGTGGACACCGGTGGTCAGGGAAGCCGTCCGACTGAAGAAGAGTCTTTCGGGATATGTTATCCCAGAGCGACTCCGGAGGCAGTTGCAAGGTACCGAAGGGCCCGAAGGGCTGCAGCCTCTGCCGTGAAAGAGGCAAAGCAGCGTGTGTGGGAGAAGTTCGGAGAAGACATGGAGAAGGACTTTCGGTCGGCACCAAGGTGCTTCTGGAAAACCGTTCGCCACCTCAGGAGGGGGAAGCGGGGAACCATCAAGCTGTGTACAGTAAGGATGGGGACGCTGTTGACCTCAACTGAGGAGGTAATAGAGGCGGTGGAAGGAGCACTTTGAGGAACTCCTAAATCCGACTATCGCCCTCTATGGTAGAGGCAGAGCTGGAGGATGAGGGGGATTGGCATCAATTTCCCTGGTGGAGGTTGCTGAGGTAGTTAAACAACTCCACAGTGGCAAAGCCCCAGGAATTGATGAGATCCGTCCAGAAATGCTTAAAGCTCTGGGTGTGGAGGGGTTGTCTTGGTTGACACGCCTCTTCAACATTGCGTGGAAGTCTGGGGACGGTGCCTAAGGAGTGGCAGACCGGGGTGGTGGTTCCCCTTTTTTAAAAAGGGGGGACCAGAGGGTGTGTGCCAATTACAGGGGTATCACACTTCTCAGCCTCCCCGGTAAAGTCTACTCCAAGGTGCTGGAAAGGAGGGTTCGGTCGATAGTCGAATCTCAGGTTGAAGAGGAACAATGCGGATTCCGTCCTGGTCGTGGAACAACGGACCAGATCTTTACTCTCGCAAGGATCCTGGAGGGAGCCTGGGAGTATGCCCAACCAGTCTACATGTGTTTTGTGGATCTGGAGAAGGCGTATGACCGGGTGCCCGGGAGATACTGTGGGAGGTGCTGCGGGAGTACAGGGTGAGGGTCCCTTCTCAGGGCCATCCAATCTCTGTACGACCAAAGCGAAGCTGTGTCCGGGTTCTCGGCAGTAAGTCGGACTCGTTTCAGGTGAGAGTTGGCCTCCGCCAGGGCTACAAAGCTGTCACCAATCCTGTTTGTAGTATTTATGGACAGGATATCGGCGTAGTCGGGGTGGAGAGGGGTTGCAGTTCGGTGGGCTGGGGATCTCATCGCTGCTTTTGCAGATGATGTGGTCCTGATGGCATCATCGGCCTGTGACCTTCAGCACTCACTGGATCGGTTCGCAGCCGAGTGTGAAGCGGCTGGGATGAGGATCAGCACCTCTAAATCGGAGGCCATGGTTCTCAGCAGGAAACCGATGGAGTGCCTTCTCCAGGTAGGGAATGAGTCCTTACCCCAAGTGAAGGAGTTCAAGTACCTTGGGGTCTTGTTCGCGAGTGAGGGGACAATGGAGGCGGGAGATTGGTCGGAGAATCGGCACAGCAGGTGCGGTATTACATTCAATTTATCGCACCGTTGTGACGAAAAAGAGCTGAGCCAGAAGGCAAAGCTCTCAATCTACCGGTCAGTTTTGTTCCTACCCTCACCTATGGTCATGAAGGCTGGGTCATGACCGAAAGAACAAGATCCAGGGTACAAGCGGCCGAAATGGGTTTCCTCAGGAGGGTAGCTGGCGTCTCCCTTAGAGATAGGGTGAGAAGCTCAGTTATCCGTGAGGAGCTCGGAGTAGAGCCGCTGCTCCTTTGCGTCGAAAGGAGCCAGTTGAGGTGGTTCGGGCATCTGGTAAGGATGCCCCCTGGGCGCCTCCCTAGGGAGGTGTTCCAGGCACGTCCAGCTGGGAGGAGGCCTCGGGGGAGACCCAGGACTAGGTGGAGGGATTATATCTCTAACCTGGCCTGGGAACGCCTCGGGATCCCCCAGTCGGAGCTGGTTAATGTGGCCCGGGAAAGGGAAGTTTGGGGTCCCCTGCTGGAGCTGCTACCCCCGCGACCCGACCCCGGATAAGCGGATGAAGATGGATGGATGTACAGTAGGCTACTTCAGTTGGCTAACTTGAAAAGTCTATGTCTTACCCTTCATGTGACTCGAGAGCACAGACTCGCCCATTGTGAAAGGCTGCACGTCTTTTTTGCAGACTTTACAAGAGGCATTCATGGGGTTTGTCCCCGTTTAATCCATAATTTGTATTTTTCATCTTCCAGCCAACGTTCATTAAAACAACAACCTGCCAGCGATATTACGAATCCCACTATGGCCACGCCAAGACCCGCCCTACGAAGCAGCTCGGTTGGGGTTAGGCTTTTTACCTCGAGTGGTTAAGGTTAGGATAGCCGATTGGTCAGGGGATAGGACCTGTACAGGGGGCGGAGTCACATATGGAAACAGACAGGCAGATCGCAGTCACACATGCACAAGAGAGCAGGTTTCATTTTAAGCTCTCCAACATTTTATTTCTCCATTTAATAAACAAACTATTCAGTCAGATAGGTATTTGTCATGAAAGAAATACAGTTACAATTTCAAGCATTTTCAAGCATTTTATCCAAAATGTAAGCACTTTTCAAACCTTGAAAACACAACATCAAAATTCAAGCATTTTCAAGGATTTCAAGCACCCATATGAACCCTGTGTTACTTGTTGATTTTCCAGTCGCTGCTTTTTTAGTTTTTGCCTTTTGTCTGCTGTGTTCAGACTCTACATTCAGGAAGTGTCTTTTTTAAGAGCAGATACAATAAAAAGGGGAGTTCATATACATATATATATATCTGACTCGTAGCAATATATATATTAATATTGAGGAGGTGACGCATCGTGATATTGGATTAAATCGAATCGCTGACAGGATAATCGTAATCAAATTTGAAGATTCACACCCCTATTTTGTATAGGCTCACTTCAAAAACAAATTTACCTTTGTGTTGATTTCCTCTTCACTCTGGTCGTCCCCTTCCATTTCGCTCTCCGAGCTTGACTCTGCTCCATCCATCAAATACCTGGAGGAAGACAAAGGAGGGGTGAACAAAATGTTTCAAGATGATTAAAGGCAAGAGGGAAGAGAATGCCTTCACTATATATCTTGCTACCAATCAGCTTTACTTGTACAATGTTTCAAACCGCAGTGGGCCATTGTCAGGCAAAAGCGGGTATTTTTCAGTCCTGATGCCTAAAACATTACCAATGCCTTCATATAAAATAGTTTGAAGATTGCCTGCTTGGATACAAATCTAATCTACTGCAGGAGGAGGGGAAAAAAATAAAACACTTTCAAACAGACGTAAGAACAACCAAGTCATAAATCAGGCTTGGACCCAGTACTCCCCCAACACCTTTTTCTTATTTCACAGTCTCCCTCAATTAAGAGTAGCTCCTCAAAAAGAACGCTACGATAGGCTGCAGTAACATGACTTTATTATATAACAAGACACCAGTAATGACTCTAAGTCATCATCAGAAGCTGTCAGCAAATTGAAACCATATAGTCAGAGACTAAATGCTACATTACTGCGTATTCAGTAATAGCCCTTGTTGAAAGGTGCACCACTGGTGGGACTGGAAGAGTTTTATATTGAGAGACCACTGTGTTTAAGCTAGCAGGAGGAAGAGGGTCGAGGAACAATAGAAATCATATCGAGTACACACTACTGAGTGATCTGATGGGCAAAAACAGAATAAAAGTATCTGTTGGTAGGGAATCAAGACTCCATTTTCATGTTGCACATATCTTCAACCTCCCCACGTTCTCTCACACTACACCGCTCCTCCGCTCACTTGGCTACTGGTTGCTGCCCGCATCAAGACACTAGTACTTGCATACAGGGCCACGAACGGATCAGCCCGAGCATACATCCAGGACATGGTCAAACCCTATACCCCAACCCGCCCACTCCGCTCTGCATCAGCCAACCCGCTTGCTGCCCCCTCACAGCGAAGGACAACTAATCACTCAACGAAATCCCGACTGTTTGCTGTCCAGGCTCCTAAACGGTGGAATGACCTCCCCATTGACATCAGGACGGCCGAAAGCCTATGCATCTTCCGCTGAAGGATAAAAACACATCTCTTCTGACTGCACCTTGGATAAAAATAATAATAAAAAAGAAGAGAAAATAAATAAATAAATAAATATATAAGGGCTGTCAATCAATTAAAAAAATTAATCTAATTAATTACATACTCTGTGATTAATTAATCAAAATTAATCACACACACACATATATATATATATATATATATATATAAATATTCTTAAAGCTGTGCTTTCATATGGCTCTTTGTTTTGCTTATTTAAAGCTAATGTACTTGTACTTACTACTTGTTGTCTGGAGTTTGCACCTTCAAGGTTGAAAATACTTAATTGGAAGTCGCATTGGATAAAAGCGTCAGCTAAATGACATGTAATGTAATGTAAAGACCACAATGTCAGCCACCAACTTTAGACTGTGACTTTGAGTGGGCCGTGTCATATTGACCATAGTAAAGGGCAATGTAGGACCCTGAGTGGAAATTCTAGTGAAGCTTTACTTCATGGCTTATATTATTAATGCTCCATGTGACTTCAAGTTCTGCTTGATGAAAATATATGCACTTGCTGAATCTATAAACTAGAAAGCATTCAGATGTACGCCGGGGTACCACTGCCTTGGCTGCACAATCATTAAAAAGTTATTTTAATAATAAAACATCTTTATTTACATCTAAATACAAATCTTCTAAATGTGTGAGAGGGTTCAATGAGGATGTGACATTTCTCCGGACCCTCTCCATATATTCCCTCAAGCCACTCTAAAGTCACCTGGACATTATCAGCTTGAAAGTGAAAGAGTCAAAATACCACCATTGAGGTGTAATTTTTTCCGCTGACACTGTAGGGAGACATTTACTGACCTATGCTTACTTGTATCATAAAACTCAGTGGCCAGGAAATTGGAAAAAGAAAAAGGACACTGTGGGCAAGGGAAGTAATGCCGAACCTGTTGCTTACGCCAGTAAGTGTTGTTACCTCAAAAGCAGACCAACAAGCTCGATCTGCTCCGTTTACAGAGAACTGGAGACACATGTTTATTAGAGAGGGTCAAAACCAAGTTATACTAGAGCTGAAATGCTTTTGATCATTTTTATTAAGCAAAAAAACAACAAAGACGGCGTTCAGCCTCTCAGCTCATCAAACAGATGTTCGGTTTACTGCTGCTGATGACCTGAGAGGTTGAAATGCACTTATCTAGAGCTGAAACTGTTAAATCGAGTAATGGATTAACAGAAAGTCAATCGCAACAATTTGAAAAATGTTGGCTCTGTACACTTCAGGATGCAGTGGACGTTTTCAGGAAAGAACATTTAGGTGAGGGGTTTTTGTATGTGATTACGTTTTATTTGCCGTAGATTTGTCACCATGTGGTTGTGCTGATATTTTCCAATTCCTCTTGGGATGTTGCAACAGAGCTTTGGTTTTAATGAGAAATTGCTGTAATTATTCAGCTCTATTGTGATGGGATGTTGGAGAGCTGCTTGAGTGTTTTCTGCCCTCTTCTCTTACCGTCCATTTCTGGATCCTCACTGATTGGATAATGACTACGGAGATTGCATTTCTGGGGTGCTCAGCTGATGTCACAATCTCTTTTATATATACACACTACAGAGAACGGATGGCGGGAGCTGAAGCTCTGCATTTGCCTCCAGATGCTCAGTTAGAAAGTGTTTGTGTGCATGATGGAGCAACAGTTTGAGAGTGTGCGTATTTGTTTGGGCACTTATCATCAAAGTAAGTGGTCCCTTTAATTACCCATAGCAGATGCAGCTTTTAAATAAAGGATACATCATCATCAAAGCTGCACACTCCTAGCGCTGCACAATAGCGGTGCTGGGCAGGGGAATGGATTATTCTGGCAACAAGAGACGGGGGAGCAAAGGGGTGAGGGAGGGGTTGAGGGATCTTCGGCAGAATCCAAAATTGACTGGGAAAGGCGAGCGTGGGGCAGAATGACGAGACAGGGAACTTCTCATTTCAATGCACTTACTGACAATCTTGTAAAGTAAGTAGTTGAAAGTAATTATCAGAGTTCCTAAAACCACAGCGTTGTGTGCCATCGCCCTTCAGAAGTGTTTTTTTTTTTTTTTTTTTTAAAGCTTTACACAATACTCTCTGCATGGCTCATATGCACACAGTGGCTGTCCAGAATAATCCCATCAAAATGTAACTCCGACCACTTTCATTTTCTTTGCTTTAAAGACGAACATTAGTAAAAATTTATTTCTGTGCACCCCGTCTCAACGCCAGATGTATCCTGCTGGAACTAAATGACAATAATGTCTTTGAAATGACAGTCACATCCAAATAGTAAGTAATTATAGCCAAAGGAAGCCACACTGCTGCAACCTGTCAATCTTTTTTGTTATCGATTAATCTGTCAATTGCTTATTTGATTATTCAATTTGGTTTGTCCATAAAATGAAAAACAATTATTGTGAAAACAAAAATAATTGCTTGTTTTGACCAAAACACAAATATAATCTATTAACTATCATATGAGATGAAGAAAAGCAGGCAATCCTCACATCTGAGAAGCTGGAATCAGTGAATGTTTGACATCTATGCTTAGACAATTATGAAAAATAATTGATTCTCAATATAGTTGCCAATACATTTTCTGTATTGTACATGATCAACTAATCAACCAATCACTTCAGCTATAAAAATGAATGAAATGTTTCATGCCAACATTGAGCCCCTTTCCGATACATGCACTTCATTCTGAAAATGATTTTTTTTTTTTTTGTAAAAGTCAAATCATTTTTAAATAGCAGAACGGCTTTAAAAGCATACAGAACGAAAATAAAAATGGATTGGACTGTGGCACTTTTATATTGGGCTCTTAGAAGTTAGCACCGCCAGCCCCTCTGAACACAACAGTATTCTAACAACATATATGCGCAGAGCTAAAGCTGACCGATCAGAAAGATATGCTATGACAAGAGTTTCCACTTGGTCTGTCACATAAAATCCATCCATCCTCTGTTATTAAACCTTACAACTCAGCAGCACCCAAAAAAAGCCATACTTCTGTAGGTTGACGAGCTATAGTTAGATTTAATGATGTCACTGGGTCTCTAGGAAAATGTGATGGACATTTTTCAGTGTTTTCTGATGTTTTATAGACCGTTAATCTAGAAAACTGGCAGATTCATCAATGATGAAAATAACCGATATTTCCAGCCCTAATGTGGCTTATCAAAATAAAATGGCTAAAGAAGGCATGTAGTAAAACTGGTATACGTGCTGTGGAAGCTAGCACTTTTCCTGATTCCACGTTTGAAAATTGCTTAAGAACAATATCAATGGCTGAAGGCAGCAGGACTTTCTTTTATTAGAGCCGATCCTTTGACAGCTAATTCCATATCTATCACAACACTAGTTCTGCATTTTGCTAACCCTACATTTGAATGCAACAGAAGCCGGAGACTAACGAGTTCAGTAACCTTGGATAACATAGCAGTGTGGAAAGCCCGGTTGGCAAATGACTGAAGGATTTCCTTAAATGGCAAGGCAAAGCTTCATACTTTGGAACACGAACACAGAACTATTCCAATAAATTTGGACCTTCCATTGCCCAAGATGAGTATCCTACCCTACATTATTCAGTATACAGATTCATGCGGGGCGATGACAGAAGATGTTATGAAAGCTCCCCTTGTAATGAGGCAGATAATTAGAGAGCTGCTGGAGCTGGCTGGGTTGAATTTGTGATCACAGCAGGCATCAGCTGCGCAAGGTTACATGTTCTCTGCAGCAAGTGGGCATCACTGCTGTGAGGGGTGTATTTTTGGACGCTTCAATCAGGGTTAGTGCTGCGTGCAGATTTTATGATGTAGAGGTACAACTGTGGCATAAGATAAAGTATTAATCAGATGTGGAGTCATACATTGGACACGTGGGATGCTCCACGCTAAAAGCAGGCTGTCATTCTACGGAAGCCCCCTTTAACCAGACACTGACAGCTGTCCCTGTGGCCAAAACTGAGCTCAGGCATTTCTACAGGTCTGAATTTCCATGCAAGAATCATTACAGCTTCACTTTTCTATTATCGCTATAAAGTCATCTGTGTTCAATAGTTAATTTTGGATTTCACCTTCTCTTACCGTTTATAGGAGATCATCTGTTTCCTCTTATGGCAGTCCATTATCCATTCTCTCCGTACGATGATGCCCCCTGCTGATTTCACCTGGCTGTACTTGGGGGTGTTAGCGAAGGCACAGCTGGAGATTAATGGGACACAGACAGACAGACAGACAGACAGACACACAGACACACACACACAGTTACATCACTAAAGAGAAGCTGACAAGGGCAATGGTCTGCTCTGACAGAGGAGATCAAGAGGCAATCAAACTAAATTACTGAGAGTGCTAACAGGGCTGTTACATAACCATGCAATCTGTTTTTAATGATACAAATCAACTAGATACAAATCTCTCATGAGAGGACATCTCTGAAACAATTACGAGATTACTTCTGGACTTGCACTTTATGTGAAATATTAACTATTTTTTCATTTATTTTTTTATTCATTACACATCAGCCCTGTTGTCATCATATATAAATGTCAAACAATTTACAATATGCTGAGTACAGCAATGAAATGTGTGATTGTGTTTTTATGATTTTCTCCAAAGAAACCTGTCAAAAATCACTCTTCATTCTGTTCATTAAGTTTTAATTGTGTCGTCTGTCAACATCCTGCAGTTTCACCATGTACTGTGTGTGTGTGTGTGTGTGTGTGTGTGTGTGTGTGTGTGTGTGTGTATATATATATATATATATATGTGTATATTTGTATTCATTGCTCTATTGCATTTGCTCTCCATGTATGTCTTAATATGATGATAAAATTAATTTTTTGGGAATTTTTTGTCCATCAGACTGTGGTGTGTAGACTACTATACTACTGCAAGTATTTTAAACAAGCTGCACTATTTATTTTAAATATATGTAAGAATAAAACAGACGCTTGGTAGCTTCTCTGTATCAACACAAAATATCACAGTACTACGATTTTTCTGGAGGAAAAAAACAAGTAGTGCATCTATAAATGATCATAAATGATAAAGTAAAATGATAACGTCACGACAGTTCAAGCATACAGTTTTCCCATACTTCCTCACTGTCTCCTGCTTGATACTTACATGAGGTGTGTGGAGTCGGGTGTCCAGTCGGGCCGGTATTTGGCTCCCATGTCCAGAGCCTTTTCCCTCAGCTCCCCTCTGAAGGGGTTTTGGAAGCCACTGAGGACAAACACGACCCCCTCCATCATCCGTTTGAATGGGACCTGCTGCACCCTAGGTTTCGGTTGTTTGGGTTTGGGTTTGGGTTCGGGTTTGGACTGGCTCTGCCGCTTCCTGTCAGCAGACTTCTGTCCCGGGGCAGCTGGAGAGACGATTTGCGAAAGTCAAGGAACTTTTCCAGGTGAGGAAATCATCTTCAAGATTCATATGCTGATGTGAGCGTTACCTTTCGCGCTGCTGGGGCTTGGCGTGCTGGCTGGGCTCGGCTTGTGTTTGGGGGTCACAGCTCTGCCCTCAGGCGAGCCAGCTGGGCTTATTTTCTTCGAGGGTGGAGGGCCGGGGGAAGACTGCCGCGCGTTGCTGAACTCAAATTTTCTTTTTGCTGGTGGCTATGAGGAAACAATTAATGTAAGTCACTCAAAAATTGGCACCTTTTCAGAATGAAAACATTATGTGCACCTGTATGTTTAAAACAGGTGCGTTGGAGGAGATACTGTTGGATGACAAGTAGACGCGTACAAACTGTCCACATTTTATTTAATGCCAGAACATGTCATCATTTAATAAACCTCACTTGAGTGTGGCAGGCAATTTTTTGTATTCGTCATGGGTGAGCCGTTGGAAATAAAATGTCCCTTCAGGATGCAAAAACAACGATTCTGCAGATTTGTAAATTATTATAGCCTTTCTAAACAATTACACTAGAAAATTGGAAACATTCATAGACATTCATCTGTGCAGCTTTAGATCTTTCTGCGTTTATTTATTTTTTTCCTTTTCAAAAAGTGACATGTAGCAGATATCACTTGCCCATTCTCCTGGTTTCTTTCTCAGAGTGGGCTCAGGCAGAGTTACAGTGGTGCATTTTTATTGGAGCCAGGCAGGCAATTAAATATTAATATGCACATATAATGTGAACTATTTGCTGTACATTTTAAGAGCCTGTTATACTAGTTATTTTTTTTATACTGAAATGTATTCATTTTTTATTTACGTCCTGGGACTTTTGGTTTGTGGTGAAGTACAGAGATAGATAACCAAATTAATATTCATGAACATTTTCAACCCTGGAACACATACAGTACTATCACTACTACTTACAATCAACATACAGACTGTTTTGGGCAAAACAGCTGTTCAATATGTCGGGGGTTTTTTTTGTTTGTTTTTTTAATATACAACTGTTTTTTGGTAAACCTGTGCTTGAGTTATTCCTGGACTGATATAGCAAAGTCCAAAAATATAAATTTTTCGATATGATGAAAATCTGAATATTTGAAATAGTTTCAATACTCACTATCGAAACATCTGTACCAGCTGTGCTTTCTTTCTCTCTCCTCTCCTACAGTTGACAAACACACTGCTGCAGTGCACACATAACGCCGCCTCCGCTCACTCAAAATGCTGTCTTCTCTTCGCTCGTTTAATTTGCTCCAGTTGAATACAATAATTAACAGATTTTGTTATAGTGTTAGCTCACTGAAGATGGCAAGTGCAGAGCTTCTTCGACTGGTTTTGGTTGACAAAGAAAACAGGTTGTTTTGTAGTTTGTTTTCTGGTTTACTTCAGTTATCAGGTCCAAAGCTGGAGTTTTGGATCTAAATCAAATTAACTTTCCCAGACGTGATGTGGAACTCCCAATAACTATAGATCCCATCATACAACAAGCTTTATTGCCTCTGCTTCACTTTCTCTGCGTACCTCTCATCTTTCTTGTTGTCTAAATCAGGGATCTTCAACAGGGGGTCCGGGACCCCTAGGGGGTCCTCAGAGTCAATGCAGGGGGGGCCTCCAAATTATTCTTAGTCTTAACATGAGTCCAACATATTATTAGCAAATATAACTCCCCACTAATGATAGGCTTACTGGCCTATAGGTAAGATAGTCACTAAGGCCATCCACAGATACAGTTCATACTAAGGATTCACTGGGCCACATGTATGTTTAACATTAAAACATGATTTATAAAATCAGGCAAACAATTATTAGGCTTTTTTAATAGCTTAGGATTCTATGCAAAAAAAAGGTATGTATAAGGGCTTTTGGCCGCCCTACACGTTATTGTAGGCCCAGTTTAACAACTCATTATTGTAGGCCCAGTTTAATATGAGACTTAATTTTATACAATATGTAGTAGGGGGTCCCTTAAAAAACGTTGAAAACCACTGGTCTAAATAAAGCAAAAAAAAACTACTGCTTGTTAAGGGAACTGCTGTTGGCTGGCTGTACTCTTCAGTGGAGAAAATGTTTAGTACCTGTGGTGAGGCAGAGTTGGAGGAGGAAGCGTGGCCTGATGAGTGAGAGCTGCCACCAGCCTGCAGGGCAGCTGCAGCGTAACTCAACCTCTCACTCTGAGGAGACACTAAAGAGAGAAAAGTGCAGAGGGCTGGTGAGGGAACAAAGCAGCTTCATAATAAAAATGCCTTTGAAATATCTCTGGCATACTGAAATAGCTTAAAATTAAGGCCAATTAGTGCTCTCTTGGCGTTTTTTTTTAATTATTCAAAGTGATTCGCACTTAGTGTTACAAGGACACAGGAGAATTTAATTGGGCTTTAGCAGCTTGTATATTTAAGTGGATTTACCTTTGAGTGAAGTACTGGACTTTGTTGCATTGTCCCGACCGAAGAAAAGACTGCCAGGTTGAAGGCTGGCAGCAGGTGAAAGAGGCTCCTCCTTCACCCTGAACTGTCCCAGCTTTGTCAGTTTCTGAGCGGAGAGAAGACAGAGAAGTTTAGTGCCTACAGAGAAGGTAGATGCACTGACTTTCTCTGAATATAGCAAAAATAAGTTTCAACTCATCAAATTATTTCATAGTTATAAAGTTGTGTAGATCACAGAATAAAATAAGGTGCTACACACTGCTGTGCCATGTTTTAAAGGGCCGGGTATCGTTAAAAAATATTCAATACCGATACCCGTACCGATACCAATACCGTGACTTCGACACCAGTTCCTAAACAATACTTTTTTCAATACCAATTTTATAAAACAAAAGAAATTACAACATTACGGCACAAATCTTTTTATTTATTTTTCAGCTCCTACTACTGTACGTGAGCCCAGTCTGAGTAACGTAGAGTTTTTCCTGCCTGCCTCTACGACGTGTAACGTTCGACAGCCGATCACCAGCATTATTAGATCTTGGTAGAAACATGCTGCATGCCTATTGGCTCACTGACGCTGATGAGATTTACTCCTTAAATATAGAAGTTGGTTATTGAATGACGAGGCATTTTTCAATACTTTAGTGGTAATTCGGACGGTGCCTAAAAAGTATTGAAGCACTGTTGATAACAGCGCAGCCGCACATTTAATCTTACAGTAATATGCTCACGAAGACCATCTTCTTATAATACTACATGTAATGCAGACACTAACATGAATAGATAACTTGTTTACTGGTGGTCTGTCTGGTTTCTCCAACTTGTTTTGTAAATGGTAATAACTTAAAACTCGAAAAAATAGAACTGGGAAGTGAACCTTAATACTTCTTGGGTATTAACTGAAATGTTTCCCATAGTGTCAAAAACTTGGTATAACAAAGTCTAAAGTGTGCATTAAATGTCTTTGCAGACAAGCTGGTTTACTTATTTTTTGGTCAGGCAGTTTTCTGATTCAGATAATAACTTTGCAAATTTCGGACTATTTCACTAAAGGCAGTGACACACCAACCCGATAATCGGCCGTCGGACAGTCTGGCGAGGTCAGTGACTCGAGTCTGTTCAGTGTGTTCCGTGCCGTCGTCCGTCCGAGGAGCCGTTGGCCTTCATTTTGGCCGACCTGAGTTGTTGCATCGGAGGGCGGGCAGTCGGACTCCATGACCAATCTGATTGGTGGAGTGCTAAACCGGAAATGACAAGCGGGATGAGCGTGACTAAGCCTCTCAAAATCTGACGGAATTTTTTTTAAACTGACTTTTGTCGATCTGAAATGAAGACAGATTCAGCAACTGCATGGCCTATTTCTCGCTTAAAATGTTTTCAGAAACACGTTTCGGTGAACTATCTTCGTAAAATATGAGATTGTATTCTGAACGAATATGCCATTATACATATACATACACATATACGCCATTATGCCCGGTTGAATAATCCGGGAGAAACCAGACCCACGTGATGCGTTGTCCAATCAGCTGGTGGTTTTCATTTTTTGGGCGACAATACAGATTAGCGCCACCTGCTGTTATGGAGACGTATTACATGCTCAAGTCAGCGTCGCTTCGGTGTGTTCTGAGGCACTTTAAGGAGCTCGGGGAGCCGACTGATCAGTCCGACGGCCGACCGTTGGCAGAAAAGGCCGTCGGACTGATCAGATTGGTGTGTCAGGGGCTTTAGGCAAAGTTCTTATATGAAGTCTTGTGTTGAGACAACATCTAAAATGTGAGATGCTTGTCTTTCTTTGAAAAGGGTTTTGTAGAAGAAAATGTTTGTACTTTCCAATATGGAGGATATATTTATTCATAATTCAAATTGAAAGTCCAAAGAGAAAACGAAGCAAGATCAAATTGAAAATAGTATTATTTTACTACGCTACTAGGAAAAATCATGCCATAATTAAACGTGAAATGTAAAAGCTTAAATGGAAATACTGAAATTAAAATCTCAAATAGAAAAAAAGAAATCATTTTATTTTAGCCTTTCCCTTTTATAATTTTCAATAGTTTTTTTCGTCTGCTATTTCACCACTAAATTCATTTCTGAGACTGTTTTATGCGAGAAATTAACGGTGTACAGTTTTACAAAAAATTATGGCCAATTGCCCATTTGCTCTGATATGTTGTCAGACTTGGAAGCTCCAGTCTTAGGTGACAGCCAGCTTGCGGTGGCCGGGATCGCTTGCTTACCAGCGGCCAGTAATACTCACAGCTTCCCCCCGGTCGTTTTGACTGACGAGATGGCGGCGAGCGGAAAAACCAACAGCTAAAGTGAGTTGTTCAAAACCTTTTTTAGTAAACTCTGGGTACACAAACAATGTTGTCAATGCTTTCGTTAAGGTGTAGAGCCCCTGGTGATACTTGGAGCAAAGTTTCATGTTGTGTCGAGCCTTCTTAGTGTTTTAAAAATAGAGATTTTCATGCGATCATAGTAGTGCCACTAGCACTCCCATTCAAAAGGCCATTTGACCGAAAAACGAGAATACGCTAAGTCTTAAAAGTGGCGTTTTTGTCCTAATTATGCTTTTAAACGAAAGTTTGACTCGGGTATATTCACAAGAAGACCCTAGGTTGCATTTTGGCGAGAGTTACGCTTTAACAATATTCTCAGGTCTCAAGGGAAAATATCCAAAGATAAAACAACATCTCCAGGCACCGTGGAGTTCGACAACTTGGCATGACTTACCGGGGATGCTGTTGGAGGAGGATCATTTTTGTCAGGCGGTGAATGAAACTTAACAAAGGCCACTCCGTACGCTATGTTCTACGAAGTACACACACAAAATCAAACTACATTTAATATCACAAATAGCAATGGCTAAATGCTTTCACAGAAGTCCCCTTTAAGCTTGACAGTTACCTTAACTGAAGTACTAAACACAACATCTACATCTACAGGTGCAACCATGCAGCTTTAATACAAGTAGATCCTTATCGTGCTCTGTGTGTCACGCAATCATTTGTACTGTTTGTCAAGTTATGGTGCACTGCTGGTGGTGGTGGTGAAAGTGCTGTAAAAAATATTCCAAAATGCAAATGGTTTACTTTTGGATTCTGTTAATTAAGAGATAGATGGATAATAGATGAGATCAGTTTGCACAGTTTTCTGTATTTAAATGACTGGGCCCTTACCTTGCTGTATGGCTGGCTACACACAATTTTCACTCGGTCCCACTTCTCCTGTGCTGTGCTCTTCTGCAGCTGGTTGGGCCCAAAGAAACGCACCCGGTTCAAGTTGGTGCCGTTACGGCTCTCCGTTGGGGACATGAAGGAAGACGTAACCAAAATAACCTCAAAGAGAGAAAGATTGACATCAAAGAATAAGAAAATAATTACAGTAGTAGGGTGATTATAATTTATTTGGAGGCGATATGCTTTGGAATTGGGTTTGGTTTGCAAGGACACCTCATAGTCCTGGTCTCTGACAGCTGAAGAATTCCCCACCAGCACCTCGATGAAAGCTGACCCTTCATTTCCAATATCAATGCTGTGCACCTGCTCCTCCTTCTCGAACTGAGAGAAAAGAAAAACAGCGCAGGTTAACAGAGCATACACAAGAAACAAAGTCAAGTGGCCGGGTTGGCTCAGTGGGTAAAGCAGGCGCACATATACTTGGAGGTTTATGCCTCGACGCAGAGGTCCAGGGTTCGAAATCCGACCTGTGACGATTTCCTGCATGTCTTCCCCTTCTCTCTCTCCCCTTTCTCATCTAGCTGTCAGGTCAACAGACCTTAACCCTTGTGTTGTCTTTCCATCAACCTTGAAAACCTTTTTTTTTTTTTTTAGGTGTTTTTGACACCTTTTTTTTCTTGTTTTTTTCCAACATTTTAAATTTTTCTTCGATGCATTTTCAGCATTTCTACGTCCCATATTTTCTGATATAAAACAAAAATTGAAAACGGGTCAATGTGACCCGAGGTCAACAGAATGGATGCAAGAGGTTAAACTATTTAACCGGTCCCTACTTTTTAACATGTTTATGCCAAGGAAATATACATATATCAACACAGACTGTCCCTGAGTGATACAATACTTTGTATTAGCATATACAATTTCCTAATCAAAATTTCAAAGTGCGCTTAAAGTGCCTTTAACATATTCTGTAAAATATCATAATCTATTCTTAATCTATTCTTAAAGCCTCAGGCAAGAGTTGAATAGAGACAAAGATGAGCACGATATGTTATCAATATATTTTCACCCAGATTTAGTTAAAAGCTTTGCAGTAGCACCTTTTTAAAGAAACAGTCAAGGTGCAATTCACTTCAGCCTAATCCCTTAACCTAATAACTAACAATTCTGTCAAGTCCGCAAAAAAAAAAAAATGCAGAAGAAGGGAAACCCAAAAGGACACAAATATATCAACAAAGGAAAAGTGGAAGGCAATATTTTGTTAATTGGTGACCTACCACACAAATGTTCCACTAATCTTCTGTCGCACACTAAAAACTCATCTGTTTAGACTGCACCTTGGCCCATAAAATACAATGTATTTATAAAATAAAATGTAGGCATTACTGTATCCACATGGTTGAATGCCTTCATTGTTAAGTCACTTTGGATGAAAGCATCAGCGAAATAAATGTAATTGCAAATTGCTTCGCACTTCAGAAGTTACAGAAAACGAGTGCCCAGCCCTTACCACTTGACAACTACAAACAGCAAATTGGATTAAAATCTTTCCTTTTCTTTGGTGGACAAACGGCCAGGAAAGAAACTAGCAGAGCAATTGGGGACATTTAGAACTCACCGAGTTCTGTAAATCCCAGCAATTTAGATCAGAGCACCAGTATTTACTCTATTGTTATTGTTTTTATTCTTATGTATGTATATTTCAAATATTTGTTGGATTTTTGAGCAATCTGGCACATGAGTTTCCTTCAGGATTAATGGAGGTCTATTTTATCTTGATTTGGATCAAATTGTTTTTCAAAAGTAATCCAGTGGGATTTCGGATCACGGATTGGATCAAATCTTGGAAATGGGTTTTTCAAAAGCAAAAGAGGGATTCCAAACTAAGATCAGAGGATGTAATCCGATTTTACATTTGATCTGGATCAAACCTGCCCTTTGGGTTTTTCAAAAGTTTGAACTCGGTTTGGGATCTATTTGATCCAAAAAAAACAGGATTATCCTGATCCCATCAGAAGGGTGGATTCAGTTGTGATAAGTGATTACAAAATTAATGTTTACTGATGATATATACATTTCTTCATATTTGAAGCATATATGAAGCATGTCACATCTAATGAGATATGGTAAACACTAAAACAAACATAACAAAATAAGGAATGTAAAATGTTTCTGTTTCTTAAAATTAAAACAAACAATGGCTATTTGTGGCCACCGGTATTTTGCCTACCTGTTCTTCTTTGCTAAGCCAGTAGGCTACACTGTTAGTTCCATTTAAGGCTCTGGTAAACAGGATTTGGTAACCCTATTTGGATCACAGTGATCCAATCCAATGTTCCTTTAAAAAACTGGCATCAAAGTAAGATGGATCAGGTAATCCTGGATAGCAAATCCGGATCAATTTGATCCAGATTACATTTTTTGAAAAACTGGGCCCAGGTTTTATGAGTAAACTAGTATAGGTAAACACATCAATAATCACGTATGTCAAGCATGTTATGTAACCACTGCTTGGTAAAAACCTGTGGGAGTACACAGGTTAAAAAGCATACCTGCAGAATGACTGATGTCTGTTTCTCCCCGGGCCTTGCTGCTTTCCACTTTCTGTAGGTGTCAGAGCTCAGCAGGTTGTCTGCCTTGTGAGTCTGTTTTGCATTATGACAAGAAGAGAGTGGAAGAAAGGCTCACATTTGGCTAAATATAATTTAAAAAAAAAAAATATATATATATATATATATATATATATATATATATATGCATGCAGAGCTTTGTGTCAGGAAACGAGGGGATCACTTTACAAATGCAATGCAAGTGACAAATGAACTTACAGTGTCCTCGGTGCTGCAAGACACGACGTGTTTGAGTTGGATTTCTGGCATGTTGTTGCAGGTAACAGACTGATTAATAAGCCAGTGTGAAGGAAGATAAACAAGCCGGGCGATTGCCTTGCCACTAAGCGCTATCGCAACCAGTTAGCAAAACATAAAACAACATAAAGTGTCCTTTCAGTGGATGTAAATTCACTTTGTTGCTAGTCAGACATACCGTAAGCTAACGTGATAGCATGCTAGCAAACAATAGGCAGAAGGAACTTTTCCTGATTAGCCTGATTATTTTAACACACCTCAAGTGCCGTTACGCACAAACCTTTGAAACTGCTATATGCTTGACACATAGCCGCCTACTTTGGCATTACATTAAACATCAGAAAACATATATTAATGCTTTTAATTTTAAGATAAATGTGCGTGGAGGCGAACTCATATTCCCACCAAAAGCATGATGTGCTTCGTGCTGTGACGCAATTTCCGCCTAACGGCATTTCCATCCAATCAGAGCTTTGTGTTCTTCTTTGTCAGTTAAATAAAAGCATCATCAGGGTTTTATCGCCACCACCAGTTTCTGAGTGTGTACTTGAGAAAGCCTGAGCGAGACCACCTCGTTCCATACACTTAAGCATTTAAAATATGATTAAAATGCACATTTTCAAATCTACTATCAGGAAACGTAATTATTAATATAGGCTCAATTTCTCGCATCCCTGAAACAGCGGTTGTCCTTGTTCTCTAATCATTTATTTCTAGAAATCAGATAACACTGTATTCATCCCTAGTTGGTCATCATATAGAAGCACCAAACACAAACCAGATAAAGACAAAAAGAAAAGGATAAAAACAAAGCAAAGGAAAAACAAATAAGAAAGTTACATCTTAATGTATACAGACAGATACAGTACAATTAGTAGGGTACAGGAGTATAATAAAAGTACAAAAAAACTAAACCAAATAAACCAAAATTAGAAAGCTACTGTATATAGAATACAATACCTAGGCCAGTGTACATAAATGCATCAGTATATCAGTGCACTTAAAACACAGACTTCTGCCAAAAGTCAAATTATGTAAATGCCCTTAACAACGAAACATTTAGACATCTACTTAAACAGTTGAATTATATATGTAAACGGATGTGAAAGTTAGACTGCAATCATTTATATATTGATAATAGCGGGTTCTTTTGGATGGACTTCGTGGGTGGATTCCCAGTATTTTTTTCTTTCTTTAATATTTGTTTTTCTTCCTCTACTGCAGTCACAGTGAATATCACTTCTGTAAACATTTGCTTGTGCCATTTTGTGTGGAAAAACTACTAAAAATTTAATTTCACTGGGATGCTTATTATTATTATTATATAATATTAGAGCTGTGCTTTTCCTGAAATGACAAGACATATATTCTCATGAGCACTGTGATACACTTCCTCACGTATGGAATAAATGTTGCAAATTGCATTACAGGTTGAGCTGCAATCTTTCTCCCCCCAAAGGAACTTTAAAACACCGTCTGAGGATCACTTTGTGTTAGACATGCTGCAGCTGAAAATGTGATTGGAGCAGCAGTAGACTGGTAAGACCAAATCAAATGTGAGTGATTGTGTGGGTTGTAGAATAGACACAAGATGAAAAAACTCTTTTATCAAACCTTTTCATGTTTAAGAGCACAAAGGAAGGTTACAGGCAAACAGAGATAGAAATTGTTTAATATGGAAATTTGGAGAGTGACAGACCACCAGTAGCTATTCAAGAGATCACACAATGCATGTACAATATATACAACTGGAAGTTACATAATCTATGCATTACCATCAGTGTGAGAAATAATCTGAAGTCTAATGTAAGTTTAATGTAGCAGTAGAATCATGCAACATCTCAACAGTGGGCTCAGAGGATCTCCAAGTATATGGCCGTCTCTGCATCGCCCATAGCAGTGCTCTGCACCTCTCTCGTGCCTCTGACTCCCAAACCCGCTCGTCTGTCTATTCCTCCACCCTCTCCATCTCTTCTTCTTCTCTCCCCACCTCGTCTGCCAATTGGACGGATCTAAAAAAAACAAAAAAAAAACAAAGGGACAGATGTTGCTAATCTTCAAATTTAGAAATTACAGATTTAACATTTTTTTATTTATGCAATGCCCCTTTGTTGCCAGGGCCATAACCTACCTGCTTAGTATGGACAAAAAGAGGTGTGCAGTTCTGGTAAACAAGTTGGTAGCTGCCGTTGGTGTAGATATGGGTCACTTCTGTGCAATTAACGTAGAGGGGCATCCGATCCTGATAAATTTCCAATCCTTCAGGGTACTTGGCTGGGCGTCTACTCAGGACCTGTCTGAGAGGAGCACAACAGGTATGTAAAACCTCACAATAAAGGAAGTGAGACACATTTTAAGGGAACATTTAAAGGACTGATTTGCTTCACATACTTTCCAGCTCTCTTTCGGCAGCAGTAGAAAAAAAGAGACAGAAGGAATATGACCAGGCAAATGGACATAGCAGGTATCACCATCCACAACAAAGGTGCCATCGCTGTAAAATGGACAAAAAGAGCAGCGATGGATCAGCATAAGATGTGGAACTATAATAATTACAATTTTCCTTTCCCACTATTGGTAAAACAGCATGGATTAAAGTTTAATCTAGACCGATCAGGCATGTACTGTACGTGATGTAACGGCTTCACTTAGATGTTCCAAAATAAGATCAGGGGAAAGTTTTTTTAAATGTAACAAAGTGAGCACTGCAATATGAATGACATATAAAATGGACTGCAGCAACTGAAAAGCTGTGCCCATAGTTTAATAAAGGTACAACATAGGGCTGCAACTAACGATTAAGTCGATTAATCTGTCGATTATTTTCTCCATTAATCGATTAGTTGTTTGATCTATAAAAATGTCAGAACATGGTGAAAAATGTGGATCAGCGTTTCCCAAAGCCTAAGACGACGTCCTCAAATGTCTTGTTTTGTTCAAAACTCAAAGATATTCAGTTTACTGTCACAGAGGAGAGAAGAAACTAGAAAATATTCACATTTAAGAAGCTGGAATCAGAGAAATCTTATTTTTTTAATAAAAAAATGACTCAAACCGATTAATCAATTATCAAAATAGTTGGCGATTAATTTAATAGTTGACAACTAATCGACTCATCGATTCATCGTTGCACCTCTAGTACAAAAACATAAGGTTTTCTGTGTAGCATGATTCAGCTTATTCTCTTCTACTTATGTTTCCAAGCTGCAGGCATGTTGCACAGATGTTTCAGCACCATCCCGACACCAGAATGAATAAACAACAGGCAGAGCTGATGTCTGCGTTAGTGTGGAAAAGCAGTGCTTTGAACTCACCTTCACCTCCCTGCAGCAACACCAGGGAGTCATTTCCCATTGCATTGAAAGCAAAGCAGATCACAGTCTGAGGTTTGTCCATATGGCCCATCAGAGTAGCTGTTAGCGTGTCGGGCTCAGATGTTACCGACACGTTGTAATCACGAGGTGGGATAGTACCATTTACGCTCCAGGTAACTGCTGGTTTGGGGTTGGAGTTCACTGAACAGCGACACAGCACCTTCTGATCCTCCACAACACAGATGGAGGACAGCCGGAGAATGATTGGTTTATCTACAGGAGAGAAAGACCACATTTAAACTTCTTAAACTTAGCTTTTTATTCATGTGATATTGAAACTCTGTTTCACCATATTGTGTCTACTCTGTACAGATGGAACCACTCCATTGTGTATGAAGCTTTAACTATACAAAACAGGGTCTAAGGGAAATATGCTTATTTGCTTTCTTGCAGAGTTAGATCAGAAGATCAAAACCACTCTGGTGTCTGTAAAGCTAAATATGAAGCCAAAGCCAGGAAACAGCTTAGTATAGCGCAAAGACTGGAAACAGGGAGAAACAGCTAGCCTGGCATTGTCCAAAGTTAACAAAAAAGCCTATATGCACACCTAAAGCTCACTAATTAACATATAATATCTTGTTTGTTTGATTCGTACAAAAACCAAAGGGTAAAAACAAAATTTTGTCATTTTAAAGGAGGTAATGTACCAGACAATTTCTTTCTTGTGAAATATTCAAAATATGTGTGTATGGCCATCAGTGGTAGGCCTACAAGAAGTAGGATTACATCGTATGTTCAGCAGCGTGGGCCGGGACTCTCCTCGACCAATCAGGTTCTGTGCCGAGCAGCGGACCCTCATGTCTCGGGTCACGTTGAACAGCCGGACTGTGTGTGTGCGCTGGTGGAGGTGCACCGTGCGGCCGTGTTGACTGTAGGACCAGCGGTACTCAGACACCGGAGGGTCAGCTTTACATGAGCAGACCAACAAGGCGCTGCCCCCCTCCTGCACTATCAAGGACTGGACCTGAACCGTTACATCTTTTGGGGAAACTATGGAGTAGAAAGAAAACACAAAAGGTTTTAGTATAAACTGAGCCAAGGAACACAATAATAGGCCTAGTGGTGAAAACTATGCTTACATGTCACATGCAGATCCTTCGAAATGGCCAATGCTTTGGCGCCTGGGTAACTGACTTCACATTTGAGCCTGGGTTTCACCTGGTGAGACACAGTAAAGGACAGAGAGGCCAGTAACATTGGCCTGTGGGGCTCTGGGTGGATTGTCTGTACCTCCCGTGGCTCAGTGCTGTTCAGCTGGGCTCCTCTCTCCCAGCTCCACTGCAGAGAAGGAGGTCTGGAAGGGCAGTGATAGCTGACAGAGCAGTTCAGGGTGACCAGCTGTCCCTCTGTGGCTGACAACATGCCGCTGATGACAGGAGCCTCAGGGGTGTCTGTCAGTGAGGAAAATCTCCATCATTGCTGTGCGTTACTGCTGATGTGTATTCCCTTAAAGATAAAATATGAATTCTACTAAAGCACAGTGCAGAATCCCCTACAAAGGCCATTATTGTGGATTCTATGTTTGTAATAACCGATCAGCCCATGTGAGATTGTTTATTTAAGGTGGATGATTCCACATTCATTTTTTTGTCGGTTTTACAAAATGATTTAATCTTTCTATGATTGTTTCCTAGATTTTCTTCATGTAATCTTAATTTATTCTTTTCTAAGTACTACTTGACTGTCAGGGTTATTTTGCATTCATTTGTTCATTTATTTATTGCTATGTTTGGCATGATGGTGACCTGAAAGGGAAGAAATATCTACACGTCATGCACTTCAATAAAAAAATGATTGACTAAAACATTCATCTCAGCTTTTTGGGTGCTTTTCTTTTGTATGCAAGTGTGTCGGAGACTCTCCACTGTGTGTTTGCATGAATATACTGTATTTCTGCTCCTATGCAATTCCAATTTGTTTTTAGTTCTAAAACCTGGATACACATACCTTATCTGGTTGTTAAATATCCAAAATAACTGCTTTTATAAAGAGAGAAGAAAGAAACAGTGTAGGGACTCACCCACAACGTCCAGATTGAAGCTCACTGGCCGCCCCCAAAGTAAGTCATCACCTCTCTTCAGAGCGATCTCAAACCCCCGGGAGTCATCCTGGCTGATCCTTTCGATCTTCACTGAGCAGTCTCCATCTGGGATTCGCCCAAAGAGGGACGTCCGGCCTTGGAAATCCCGGCTGACTTGATCTCTGTCCTCGCTGTTAAAAGCGGTGCTGCGGAGAGGGAAGAAGCGACCACCACCTCTGAACCTCAGACGTACATCCACCCTCTCCTTCCTCCCCCTGAGAGGTTGAGGAGCTAGAGGAGTGAAAGAACAGGGAATCACCACACAGGAACCCACCAGGGCTTGGACATGGTCCGGGACTGAGGGCACAGGGGAGACAGCCTGGACCCTCCTCCACAGGGCTGCTGCTGGGATAGAAAACAGAAAGCACCATAACATTTTCAGCATCAAACACTTCATTTACTGCATTCTTGTGAATTTTTATGCAACAATTTATGGTGCAAATGTCTTTATTTATGTAAAGGAAATTTTATATTCTCCTGTATTGTTCAAAACTTCATCACATGTGTTTCGGGATGTTTTTTAGGAATCAACAACAAATCTGTCAATGAATGAGACCTTGTTAAAGCCAGAAGCTGCAAAGTTTAAATCTACGTAAATCTATCTTTGTTTTTTCACGCTCCTGTTGTGTTCTTTATCCCCCCAGTATTGCACAAGTAGACACAGTTCTTGTTTTCCATACATGTTTTGAGCCCACTGAACTGTTATTTTTACCTCTTTTGGGGAGTGGGATCGCTCATATTTTTGAGGGGGATACATCTACCTCTTCTTAATATTGGGGGGGGGCGACAAATCCCCTGCATCCCCCCTGAAACCTACACCAATGTTAGTAAGCCATCCAACCGCATAAATGCCTTTTAATTGTTATATTCATGTCTTATGTATTTATTTGACCACTATGAAGACAATTTTGCATGGCCAATTAAAACTTCCCAGGTCTAACTGAATGAATCCCTTGAGATCTTCTAGAAAGGTCATCATAAAGACACACTGGAACTAACAGGACGTTAGAACTGCTGTTTTCAGCTGCACTGTCTGCAAATTCATTAAATGACCTAGAACAATTTCGCAACAGATGTATATTTAGAAAAGGGAAGAGGGCAAGTGCACTTTAGAAAATCTACTACACTTAAGTGTTGTAACCATGTTTTACAAACATTTGATATTATGTAGTAAATACTTTAAAATTGATTATTTCAGGAAACATTATATGTGCTGTCACATTGTTACCAACTTCATGGAGAAAATAAATGAGCATATATCTTTTAAAGCAACAGAAACGATCCTCGTCGGTGACTATAATGTGATCATCAACTACATTATATTCTGCAGGATTCACAGACAAAAAAATAATAATATTTCCATCTCTTACAGTAATCATTATGGTAATAACAGTGATATCAGAGGGGATAATCTAAGGAGTTCAACATCAATAAACAATGAATGAATAACCTTGAAATTCATACAGCAATTTGAAGCTAATGCATTTCTTTAAAAAAAAACACACCAAATGATTAAATTACTCACCAAAAATCAGAGGACACACAAGAAAGACAGTGTCCACATGCATGACTGCAACCCTGCTCTGCCAGCACAGACAAAGGTGAGGATGAAGAGAGGAGCAGAGAGGGGGAAGTTGGAGTGTTTCATTGTGCTCCTTGTACTATGACTTTACTTTAATGCTTCCTCTTACTCTTCCAATATCTAATGTCTTTGAGTATTACATACATTTAGAAAGGCGTCTGCCAAATAAAATGTATTATTATTATTATTATTATTATTCATTACATACATACCACTGAGCTAATTTTGCAATCAGCAATGGTAGGTCTACAACTTAACAATTATTTAAGCATGTCAAAATACTTTCAAATACTTATTTAAGTGGTGGAACTAGGAATTGTTTGGGGAAAAAATACCTCAGCAAGTGTCTGTGAGACAACACATGACAAAGCATGTGAGTCACTCTCATGCTGTTGGCCATTTCCTCAAAGGCTCCAACAACTATATGTGTTTTTGATTCCTTTTGTCTACATAAACCAAATATCTTACAGTGTGGTAAAGGTGATAGTGATAAAAGTTCCATAGAAAGTTGAATAAAACTGATTAATAATGAACTGTTCTGCCTGCCACAGATTCATAATTGTCAGTGTATGTAGGTCATCTCAGTTATGCAAGAAGTTGGAGGCAAGCTGGAAAGTGTCAAGCTACAACTTTTGTATTTCAACAACAGAATGTTTAAACTGCTGGTCAATCTGTTTTATATACTCAAACTGACTGTTATAGTCAGTTTTCAGCATTGCAATGGATTCTGAAGTCACAATGTTATAAAAAATGAATAACAGTTTGATATTTTTCTTCACTTTATGTGTTACTCCCAAGTCACTTGAGGGGATTGGCATGTTTGAGCATGCTCAAACAAAAGTGAATAATCAGAAGCAAAGACAAAGACTTGAACGTTGAACTATGGACGCTTTGAATGGTTATTTGATTTGCTGCCGACAGCAAGGAATAGCACTCCGCCTCCCTCCACTTTAAGACAGAACACAAACCACTCTCCTGCAAACACTCAAAAGGAAAAAGTAGACGAGACAGAAAGTGACACAGAACATAATAAAATGTTTCTTTAAGGTAAGCATTTTAATCAATGAGCATGGTAGTGTTCATGCAGAACTCCTTACTGTACTGCATTTTTCATACTATGAATTTGTCATTTCTGAATGCATGACATTTTGTAATGTATTTATCTTATTCCTCCCGACAGTATTTTCTGAAGCCATGGACTCAGCTCAGCAATTGCTCCGGTCTCAGAGAGACTTGTTGCTGAACTGGACTCTCGACCACCCAGCACCCTTACTGCGTTGGCTGCGCGATGCTGAGGTGCTTTCCTCTGCCCACTACCTGTCTCTGCTGGAGAGGTCACCTTCCAACGCCATGGCCCAGGCTCTAGAGATGGTGTGTGCCACAGAGGAGAGCAGCCTAAAGTTCCTGCAGGTGCTGAGGGAGGTGCAGGATTATTACTGCAGAGATCTGCAGGTCTGGGTGGAGAGACACTGCAGGGACTATGTTGTCAGTAAGCCAGTGCCTGCACCTGTAAAAGTTGAAGGTGAGGTTGTTTTAATACACTGGTGATGACTGTAATGATTTATTGTTTATTCAACAGATGCATAAGGAAAGTTACAAAAAACTGGCGGTGCAGAACTAAAGACAATCAAGTTTTACTGCATGAGTAACAGGTGAAGGAAGATTATTAACAGGATACAATCACCTGTGATGTCTTGCCAAGTAGTTTTTGCTGACTTTGGCAATGGATTGTAAATGCATGAATATTTGTTAACTCAGCTATGACAAGTTCTTCTCATAGCCATCATGATAGTGATGGGCTCTAGGGATGCCAATGTTTGCTGGTCGGTCCACCATTTTGGTACTATAGGGCGGATTCAGATACATTTTTTTATTATGAGTGAAATGTTGGAAATGTAATGCAAACTGTTGGACAGATTGCTGTGCAATGTTGTAATGAATGACCCAGACCTTTCCTCTAGTGCCAACATCAGGTCAAAATGTTCAAATGTTTGTTTAAAAAGTTGGTTTATGATCAAATACCTGCAAAACTGGGCCATTCCCACAAACCTAATTAGTACATGTTAACATGCTGAGATGGTGAACGTGGTAAACATTACACCTGCTAAACATAAGCAAGTTGGCATTCCTACTGTGAGCATGTTAGCATTCAGCTAGTACAGTTCCTGTCTCCTGGGAATCTGACATGTTTAAACAAATGCATGGTATCCAAACCAACTTGAAATCACACTAGGCCTATGTAATATCATATAATCAAATGTGTTATTTACCATATGAATCCTGTAATCTCCACAGAAAAGAAGCCTAAAGGCCCCATTGCTAAACTGTTCAAAGGAAAGAGCAAGAGATTTACCCCGACTCTTGAGGTTAAAGGTATGGATTTATTATCTTATCAAAAACTAGATTTATATAATATTATATTATAATGTGTTTTCTTTCTAGTGGTAAACATACTTGACTTGTTCCCATGTTTTAAAAATGCATTCAAGTGAAATTATCTTTATTGTGTAGCTAAAGAAGAACTGAAACCTAGCAGGAGTGTAAAGCTGGCCAACATCCGAGGTATGTAATCTTAGGTAGCTGAAGAAGGTAACTCAAAATATGTATCTTCTAGAAAACTGAAAAGTAATTTAAGTTTGTTGACAATATATTTCATCTTGCTGTCTTCCATTGTAGTTCCCATTTCTGCCCATAAAACAACCCTACTGAAACGCACAGAGCAGTTGAAGTGTTACTCAGAGGGTGAGGGAGTGGCTTCAAACTCAGCTTCTCACATTGAGATCCGCTACACTGACCTTTTTGTGACAGAAGACGATGACTTAGTTGACAGCAGCCAACATGAGTACTTTGACCTGGCGAGCAGACGAGCTCGCATCTATGTTCATCAGGCTTGCCAGCGCATCCGGCCGTGCCATCTGTTGGGCCCCCAAGGAACATCGGGACGGCCCCCCAAAAGGGTTAAAGTGAAGGGTATTGCTGGTATTGGAAAGAGCGTAGCAGTACAGAGACTCGTCTATGAGTGGGCGATTGGGAAGAACATGCGTGAATTCACCTGCATTTTTGACCTGCGCTTCAGAGAGCTCAATCTGATTGAAGCGCCACTGAGTTTATTGGAGTTGCTTGGAGAACGGTTCCGGTACCTTAAGGAAGCTCTACCTGATCTGTTCACTTCGCCAAGCTCTTTGCTCTTCGTCTTAGATGGTTTAGATGAGTTCAAATTCCCCTTGGACTGGAACAGTCCTGACAAAAACATTGGCATTCGTTCGAGGGTGCCGGTGTCAGAGCTGATGGTGGCTTTAATCAAGGGAAGCCTTCTCCCAGAGGCATCGCTCATTCTCACGACAAGACCATCTACTGAAGCTCCCAAGCGTTTCTTCCAGAGATGTTGTGTGGTGCTGGGCTTTGAGGAGGACCAGGTGAAGGAATATACCAACAAGTTCTACAAAGACAGAAAAGTTGCTGAAAAAGTCTACGATTACATCTTGAACAATGACAACCTTTTTGTGCTGTCCTTCATCCCTCTTTATTGCTACATCATCTGTACCGCTATGGCTGAGTTTTTCTCTTCAGGAAATCAAGATGTTGGTGACTCAAAGTCTCTGGAGCTAAACCCACCCAGGACAGTCAGCGAGGTGTACTTCTGCTACCTGTTCACAGCAGTCAAGCACCATGCGCTGAGGGGGAGTGCAGGGAGAAGCACCCCAAGATCTGAGGTTCTGTCACTAGCAAAGCAACAACTGACAAACTTGGGAAAACTGGCTTATGAAAACCTTCTACAGAAAAAGATCATGTTCAACAGAGCAGATTTGGAAAACTACGGCGTTACACCTGCTGATCTGCAGAGCACCTTTCTCTGTCACATCCTCCAGCCTCTCAAAGAGGAAACAGTGGAGATGTTTTCTTTCTTCCACTTGACTGTTCAAGAACATCTGGCTGCCCTCTACTGCGCAATCAATCTCTTCAGCCAGGAAGACATAATCCAAGCTCTGGACTTCTGGTGCTTTGGGCTACGTCCACCATCCTCCACAGCTGCACCCCTGCAAAACACACACCTCAACATGGACAAGCTGGAGAGCCTCCAGATGTTCACACGTTTCTTCATGGGAATGCTCCGGGCTCGGCTAGCAGGCCAGTTGGATGGCCTTGTTCTTTCCCCCATGGAGCATGGGGATGGCATCCCCGCCAGGCTGGGTTTGTGGTTCCAAGACCAGTTCAAGGGTAGGAAGCTCAAGAACCAGGCTGCCCTGAATCTTCTCCACTGCCTGATGGAGTTCCACAGAAAGGAAGCAACCAGCATTGCAGCACCAGAGATCAAGAAGCTCAACCTGTTCAAAATGAAGCTGAGTGTTGTGGACTGTGCAGCCATGCATTACGTGCTGCAGTTCTCGCCTCACAAGCTGCAAGAGCTCAACTTAGGCTACTCCAACATTGGAAACAGAGGACTGAACAGACTGGGGCCAATCCTACACCGCTGTGAATCTCTCTAGTGAGTTACTAACTTTGTATTACCTTGTCAAATAGATAAGAATTACAATGAGATTTTTGACAAGTCTGGCTTTGAATTTCCTAACTGGCCGATGCCTTTCTGTGGGGAGTACACATCTTCTTTCTGTGTCTGCATGCTTGTCTGTCTGAATGTTCGCTCTGTGATAGACTGGCAACCTGGGTGTACCTGTCTAATGCACGCTGTGATTGACTCCAGCCCCTCACGTGAGCTTCTTCAATTGATAAATTGACTGCTAAAAGCAATGTTGACCTAATGTTCTTCTATTCTTTTTCAGTTTGAGATACAACTGCCTGGATAGGCAAGCTGCTATTTTAGAATCTGCAATTCTGAAATCGAATGAGTGCCAAGTGAAGAAGCTCTTGTAAGTCATTGCAGAGAACGTATTTCAATTACTAAAATGCCACTTTTGAGAATAAAATGTAAGAACTTTTTATTACCAGTCATAACAGAAAGAATGACGGAAAACTAGTCAGGACAATAAGGCCTACAATTATTTTTTAACATTATGAATGTATTGACATTTAAATCACATTTTTTGTCAGTTGTATGTAGCAATAATTCCGAGTACAGTAGTATGATAAACATGTGTTCTGTATCCAGATAACTGACTTTAACGAAAGTTAATGGATGGGTTAACCAATTAAAAAATAACTAAAGGTTTTGGTAAAATTGACACCTGTCCATAATGGGATGATGAGCTTCCTACAGAATGTACTGTAGCTAGCAGTAGTGACAGGGATTGCTCCATGTCTGACGCTGCTGACTGACACATAAAAAAGGACTGAAGAGTCTCTTGCATGCACAATCCTCTGGTGCACCAGTCTATCTTGTGGTTTACAGATCTGTCTCTCCTGACAGCCCACAACCACATAAAGAAAAGTAACTAATGTTATTATCTACAGCAGATGAACTTTAATTAATTTTCTAACATTTTAATATATTCTAAGGCCTTTCTTTGAGGGGACTGAATTGAATGTTTTTTAATAATAATAATACACTAAATATAAAACAGAAGGCAATAATATTAAAAAGATGACAAATAAAATGATGTGCTCACATTCATTTTTTAAAAATAAGTTTAGAGAAGAAGTTTTTAAACTTTTCCAGACCTGCAGATACCCTGAGCCCTCTGGCTCCATGCCTTTGTTATGAGTTATTAGACACTATACTATATATATTTAACAGTAACACAATTATTACACTAATGTATACAGTATGTGTGGCAATAACCTGGGTCCGGAGGGGGTTATGGAGCTGTGGAACGCTTTGGAGCACAACACCACTGTGGAGGAACTCTATCTGGACATCACTGGCATCACAGAGCGAGGAACAGAAAACATCGTCAGCTGCCTCAGCAAAAACACCTCTCTGAGGACACTGACGTAAGACTAAAACACATCAACTTCTGCTCAGTGTTCTCAATGTGATAATGTATGGAAACACTGCCATCTAGTGTGAGTTGTTGGCTTGTTACAATAAAAAGTAATAACTCTTACCTGGTTCTCCTCCATCAGCATTGTTGGGAATGACATCGGAGAGGTGGGGAGGAGGAGGCTGAGGGAGCTGGAGCAATGTCGACCGGGACTCCGGATTATTGCAAACTTTATGGATGACCTCGGATTACTCCAGGCGTACCTGGACTGGGTGGACGAGATCCGGGCAGACAGAGACCAGATGGACTCAGTGAAGAATGCAGACGCCCTGCAGTCGGTGCTGAAGGGGCTCCAGGTGGCAGGAGAACAGGTGGAGAAAGGAGAGAACGCAGAGAAAGCCAAGGAGCTCCGGACAAATATTATGGAGTTACTGAAGTCTTCTACAAATCTTATTGGAGGAAGATAAGTTTTGTAGCAAATGGTGTGTAAAGGTTGGGGGCTCCATCTGATATGGCAGATACCCCACATGAGTTAAATTACATTCTGACTTTAATCTGTAAAAGTGGAATTCATCATCCTAATGTTCTTCTTGGGGTCCTGTAGACCCAGACCCTTTTTAACAACTCCAAAAAAAACATGCTTAATCTTGTTTTATCAGCTTGATTATGACTTCAACTAATTTTATGAGAATTGCTTACAAACTGATATGTGTCAGTTGACAGCTGCTTTTGGCTCCAAGCCCTGACATGAATTGTCAGACACAATTTCTACTGTACTGCAGCTCAATTCTTCTACTCATTCATTGTATGTTTGTTATTGTTTCAAGTATAATTTGGGTCCAGAGGGGGGTTTTGGAGCTGTGGACCGCTCAGGACTCAAGATAATGACCCATAAAGATAATGACCCATAAAGAAAATGACGCATCAGTTCTGTTGAAGCTGTTGAACATGATTAAATACAATGGATTTTCTATCTTTTCTATATCTGAGATGTGTTGAGAGTAATTTGTACACAGCACTACACCAGATCCCCAATATGTGCATTTAGATTTCTCTTAATGTAGAACATACCTCTCACTATGTAGCATACAGTGACTATAAGATATATCATACATTTTGACAAACAAATGCAATATTTATTTGTTTATACAAAGCCCAGATAACATTTAAAACAAGAAATGTGTCCCTATTTTGCTGACTTATGGCCATTACTGTATTTCGTCACCTTTATCAAATGTGCAAACCCAGTTTGTGGTAAAGGGTTATCATATCAAACCCTTTTTACATATTTGGTTTTCCAAGGTCAGAGAAAAAAAACTCTTTTGAAGGAGTTGGTTTATTTATTTTATTATTATTGCTATTATTACTTTAATCCATACATATGAGACAAAAACAATGAGGAAGTAAATGGCAGGTTTAAAGTCTGTTTTGTGACATGGTACATCAATAGAGATCACCGAACCTCTTATTTTCTGACTTTTAACAGCATTGCCTAGAATTTTGACTTCTATTGACCACCAGGTTTTTTTTTAATAACTTAAAAAAGACTATTGTTAGAATACACATTTTGACATAATCATATTAGGTAAATATGGTGGTAAATATGCTGCAAATATCACTCACTTATCTACACTTGAGCAACTTCCTCATTTTTTAAATAATTCAACACAAGCTCTGAAAATGCAACCTCACTTCGAAGGAACTTGACTTCAACATGACATCTTTTCTCTAACTGCAAAACAGACCTGATGAAAATGTAAGTCATTACAACTTCTATAAAAACAGATCAATTAATCAAAAAATTTAGATTAAAATACTGAGATTAAGTTCATTCACTGGGCTTTATCTTGGTCATGTCTGCAAATTTGGAAAGAAAAGCAAAAACAGATTCACAGATGGTCATTGAGAGACGAGCATTGTGTTTTCTGACATTCTGGCTTAACAGGCTGCAATTAGTTAATTAAAATTAATTTCAGAATAAAACAGCAGTACAGAAAATGTTTCACTGTTTTAGCATTTCACTTCCTGTTTTTCCTTTATATCATGATTTCATCTTCTGCCTTCTGTTAATGAAAGTGGCAGTTAAGAAATGTGTCCACATCTATTTGTTTTTGCCTATCAGTTAAATGTGTCTTCCCCATTTTAAAGAGAACTATGTTTATCTCTATAGTACAGGAGGGTCACACAGAAACACCCATACTGACCTTTGAATTAATGATCAATGTTTTATTTTAAAGTCTGTCAAATCTGTTAAATTACTTCTTATTAATTTAATTATTACATTTTGATTTTACAAGTCATTGTAATTATATAGTCACATATTACTCTTTTTCCTTATTGTAATAAATAGCTGCACTGTGTCATCCGGCCTTAAAGAGCTGCTAACAGATTCTAAAAAATCCATACATTTTAAAATCAGATGTGATTTAGTTGAACATTTTAGTGATTTACTTAAATACTGTTGTTGCTTTTCCACCATGATGAAGATTAAAACAATATAAAGGTACAACAAAAAAGTAATCAACCTGAGAACTTTTGACACAAGCCTTTACATAAACCCTGCTTTAAGATCCTGTTATTTTAGGGATGAAATTTAGCAAACATGTGAACTGTTCCATCTGTAATCTCCAGACTGTTTTAAACTTTAGTTTCTGCCTTCCCGGACAAACAAAGATGGCTGGAGCTCTGAATTTCCTTCTCGTTGCCTGTCTGCTGCAAGGTGAGTTGGGGTTCATTTATATATGGACCAATAAAAAAAACAAAAAAAACTTAAGACAGTAAACAATCTACTGTAAACTATCTTCTTCAAGATTTGTATCTTGTGTTTCAGGTGCCCTGTGTGAAAAGTTTGAGGCATTTATTCCAAAGAACATCAAGGTTCTGAGTGGATCCTGTGTGACCATCCCCTGCTCCTTTGACATAAAGGCTGAACATGAATCAAACTTGGATAACACATGTAAAGCAGTGTGGAGAAATTATCAAAACACTGTTGTGTTTGACAGCAGAAGAAATGGAGTTCTGATAGGAGACTTAAAAAAAAAAGACTGCACCACAACCCTGAACAACATGAAACCTGATTACAGCAATACATATTTCTTCAGAGTGGAATGTGACAATAAACTGAAGAATGATTTTCATCAAACATTGTATATTTCAGTCAACGGTAGGTTTTAAAGGCCATATACGTACACTTTGGTCATTTCCCTATTAGAGAACTGCTTTGACCTTGTTTTGTATTCATTGCATGTGGCAAATAGTATTTTTAAAAACTGAGAGAAATGAGAGTTTATTTAGTGACTGGTTGGTATGTACCTTCCCACCAGCTGATCCTCCCAGTCCGACTCTGACTCCGTCCACACTGAAGGTGAAGGAGGGAGACTCAGTGAGTTTGTCGTGCTCTGCTCCAGCTCCCTGTCTGTCTCATCCTCCAACTCTGACATGGACCCCCGGCCTGGGTGGCAGTCAGGAGACACTGCAGGACAATCAGGACCAAACTAAAGTCAAGATCTCTAACGTTACCTTCACTGCTTCTCACCTCCATCACAAGAAGAACATCTCCTGTACTGCTGTCTACAGCAAACAAGATGGCAGCACTGAGTCATCTGTTAGCCCAAGTTTAACAGCTGATATTTCATGTAAGTTAATTTATCCTCTGATGAAATTCATACATTATGAACATTTGTCATTTGTAAAATGTAGAGACTTATATGGAAATGACAAAAAAAAAGCCATGGGACAAAAATACACTTACAAACACAAACATTGCACATTTTAGGATAAAACCACATCTATACTAACTGTGGATTAAAAAGGCTTTGAACAAATGTAAAAACAAAACATTGATAAGAATTTGAATATAGTCTCCTTTTCACCACCACTTCCATTAAATGTTTGTTTGCTTATAGCAAGACATATTGTTTGTATTATTGCAAAGTTTAACCTTCCTTGACCCAACTTGACTTCATTCTTAAATGTACTGTCCATTCTTTACAGTTGCTCCCCAGATCCTGCCCTCATCTGATTGCAGCAAAGCTGCAGCCCAGCTCAACTGTTCCTGTGAGACTTTGGGAAGCCCTTCTCCCACTTTACAGTGGTATTTGGATGGGTTACCCGTCAATCACTCAGACAGATTTGTCATCAGCTACGAGCCTCTGAATGACAGGAGCATCATTACTGTGAATCAACCACAAGAGAGGGATCTTGCCACCTTGCTCTGCCGCAGCTCCAACTCTCTGGGATCTGCTACTCTGCGGTTTTATGTCTACAGCCTTAAGCCTCAAACATCTGCGGAACAGTCAAGGTCTGTCTGAATACAAGTTTGATTGATTAGTTGAAAACTATAAGGATTATTCAAAATTCTGATGAACTTGATTTGGAGTCCAAAGCCATATTCTCTATACATGTGCAAAGTTTATATCTGTATTTAGTGTTTTGGTTTTGCATAGGCTACTGTAGAGGAGAGGCATGTAAGCGGAATGTCCGTTAATCACACTCTTGGTTTCAGCTTCTATGATTAACATCCATCATGTCTGGGATGGATCTGTCAAACTTTGAAACAGAAAAAAGTATTTATTATAAAAAAAACATTTAACATTTACAACACAATCACAGTCTTTCTGTTTCAACCTATTACTCCTGAGACTAAATATTGGTGAATTTTAAAAAGAAAAAAATGCTAAACAAATATTATAAATAAATCATTTATCCCTTTCGTTGGATTTTAAATTGTATTTCTCTTCTATTTTTATTTTATATCCTACCAATACATAGCCTGACAAGCCAGACCCACATCAAGATGTTGGGTCTGGGAACTCACCATAAGCCCGCCCACCGACTCTATACACAATGTGATTGGCCCGGCCAGAGTTTGGTTTTTCCAGCTCGCAAGCCAACGGAGAGTTGCTAGACCCCCTGGCTGCAAATTACATTTGCTGCCGCTAGTGTGCGTCTAGATTTCTAGGCTAACCAATGCATGATGTTATACCTCAACCTTTCAAGCTCCACGTTTGTCTAAGTACTTAATACATAATCTTCTGTTCTCTCTCGAACAGAATGTTCAGGTCGAGTTAAGTGGCCATTCTTCATCGTCACAGTTAGTGTTCTAACAGCAGCACTAATGTGTGCTCTACTGTTTGCTATCAGGTAGGTAACAGCTTGGGACAGCGTGAATGTTCAGACTACCAAGCAAGGTTATTGTTGTTCATTTAACTCATATAACTAGTATAAAAACTGACTCTATGTAATGTTTTCTAGCTTTCACCGCTCTCTGAGTGGACTAACTCCTGTCCAGAACCAATGTTTAACAGCGTTAATTTGTTGTGATTGCACAAAATGATAAATGTATTTCATGAAAAAGAACTTAAAATATTAATGTAAAATGTGAAAACAATTATATAAAATCACCATGGCCAACAAATCCACTAACAATATAAAACAGTGACAAGGATGTTTTTCCAAGACGATTTCCCCGACAATTAGATTTTTTTTTTTTTAAATGATTCTGCCTCTGTAGAGCTAGTCTCGTGTTGCTTTGATGATCTAAATATTTATAGATAATGATCAGCAGCTGTATTTTATCATTGCTAACTATAAATGTACCTAATCAATTATCACCACCTTTGTAGCTAATTTTATAATTCAAGATATTCCAGAAGTATTAAAACTGTGTCTGACTGATCACACTTCTTCATTCTGTCAACTAAAATATGAGCAGGCTGACAACCAAAATTGAAATGAAAATGCCTACTGTAGGTGGGATGGAGTGTCTTACTGTCCTATCTTGTAGGGCTCAGTGGACTGGCTGCCATAACCCATCAAAGAGCCCGTGTCCAGGTGACACCAGCACAGCTGTGATGAGTCGAGGCTTGAGTAGTGAAACGGAAAATAAGGTACAGTAATAAATTAGACAGGGATAGTCTAGTCTCACTTTGCCAGACCTTCCTCCACAGTGCTGCGAAGGAGGGTCTGGCTAGTCCCCAAAGCATTCTGGGATGGGATAAAAACGTGTTCTGGTTTATTGGCAATTTCTTTCAACCAATCACAATCTTCATGGGCGGTGCTAAGCACCGGGAAAAGCCACAGTGCCGCTGCAAAATAGTCTCAGGAAGGAACTTGTTTTGGTGGAACATGTACGTTCAAATGTTGTTTTACTCGTGCAACAGAAAACTCAGATTGGACAGATAGTCTAGCTAGCTGTCTGGATTTACCCTGCAGAGATCTGAGGAGAAGTTAACATAGACCTCATAAATCGACTGGAGTTTAAAATTCCAACACAAACAAAAAGGAAATGAACGACATTTGGCTGAAAAGAGTGAAATGTGGCGGAATTTCCGACAGCAACGGCGCAATCCCGGAAGTGGAACGCCGTGGATATAGACTAGGGATAGTCTAACAGAATACTGTATCAGTACTACTGAGCTTTTTTTATTTTTATTTCAGGTATCTACCATAACAGAGGAGGATATCTATGTCAACACCAATATGATGAGAATGTCAAATATGCCATTTACTCATCGAGGACATCAACAGGTTGCCGGTACAAGCTCAGAGAATAAGAATGAAGAAGGCAGTGATGTAATTTACTCCAGTGTGATTTGGAAGAGCAAGAAGAAGAAGAAGCGAGAAGGCTCTGGGGGCATGAACCCATTTGGTAGCTCCTACCTCAAGGAGGAGAGGTGCAAAGAGGGAGACACATGCAGAAATTATGTGAGCGATGCACTGGAGATGGGGTGTCAGTATAACAAGGTTGGGACTGGAAAAGATGCAAAGAAGGCGCTGTATAGTGAATATGCCCAGGTTCATTTTAGAGATGCCTAATATGTTTAATTTCTAAGATACTTGTTGTGGTGGTGGTGGTGGCGTTGTTGGTAATGATTATGCATTGGATTACATTATATCATCGTGTTTTGTCCCTCACATGTAAATACATGAAGAGGTCATATATGTAAACACTGCAAACTAATTAGCACCTCTCTGACTATCCCAGAAAAACAATATAAGGACTACAATCAATTTGAATAATATAGTAAATCATCAGTGTCAATGTTTTCCCCCTATATATAATGACACTTAATGACAGTCCTATTCTTCCTTTGTTTGTATTAACATTCACGTTCTCATTAGACATTATCACAACATTCATGTTGACAACCCCCAGGATAGAGGGACCAAAGTACTGTGTTGTATTTTTGAGAACTATGGACTGACTCAGCATGTGACCACACACAACAAGGGGCACACTCTGGCCTTGATTATCTCGAAGGGTTTGAACATTTCCAAGGTTGTGGTGACTGATGCTGCTCTCTCTGATCATTCCTGTGTTTCCTTTAATGGCACTATCTCTGTGCACAAAAGTGTCCAAACAAAGTTAATAAGAAAACTGTATATCACTGACAACACCAGTGAAACATTCATTCAGCTTTTCTCGTCCACACCCACCCTCTCAGGGGTCTCAGTCACTGAGCTTGTAGACAATTTCAATTGTAAAATTACAAATGTTATTGATGCCATTGCTCCCATTAAGGTAAAAACTGTCTCTGATAAGAAAAGATCTCCATGGAGAAATGCCATACTGGTAAGAACAGAAAAAAAGAGTGTCGAAAAGCAGAACGCAGGTGGCAAAAAACTAATCTCCAGGTCCACTACAACACCTATAAAGAGAGACTTTGCATTTATAATTTGGAACTGAGGAATGCAAGGCGGTCCTTCTTCTCGGACATTATTGCCAAAAACAATAACTCATGTGCTTTGTTTGCTACTGTCGATAGGTTAACAAACCCTCCAGTACCAGTAGCATCTGAACTTTTATCCACCGAGGCCTGCAATGATTTTGCCACCTTCTTCAAAGACAAAATTCTGAAAATTAAACAAACAATCAGTGCTTCCATATCGAGTATAGGGTATGTGTTGTCACAGTGTCCAGGCAAAACAAATTCCAATATGACCCAATTTCATATGATTAACCGTAAAAACCTGGAGGACATTATACAACATCTGAAAACCTCCTCCTGCTGCCTTGATATTCTACCAACGGGCCTTTTCAAAAATGTTTCGAATTGTTTGGCTACTGATCTCCTACAGATTGTAAACACGTCTCTTCTCTCAGGTATCTTCCCACAGGCCCTGAAAACTGCAGTCATTAAGCCACTCTTAAAAAAGAACAATCTAGACACGTCACTAATGAGCAACTATAGGCCGATATCAAACCTTCCATTTTTAAGTAAAATCATTGAAAAAACAGTTTCTCAACAACTAAACCTTTTCTTGTCACTAAACTGTTTTGATGCCTTCCAGTCGGGTTTTCGACCACACCACAGCACTGAGACAGCTCTTGTTAAAGTCTTATTATTCCGGTGACATTCTTTTGCAGAAACTGGCATATCTCTGATTATTTCTCTGATGCAGGCATGACAATAGTTGACAGAAGAGACAGACGTTGGGCTGGTCAAAAAGTTAGTCGAAGTAACTAACTAATTTAGGCAGAAGGCCTAAAAAGAAAAAAAAATAGTCTATAAACACTGAGCGAGTTCTTGACTATTTAGAGACAGACTGCAGAAGAAATAAAATAGTTTAAGAACACGTTCTTGGCTATTAAAAGATTTTTGTCTGCAGGGCTGTACTGGGTTTTGCAAGGTTTGCCAAAGAAAAGAACTAAGCTTTGCAGTGACGACCACATCGAAAATGATAAGAGTATACTAAAGGAAAAGCTTCTGTAAATATGGGGAATGAAACCTCAGAGCCATGCGAAGCATCTGGACCAATAGTGGGTGAGATGGTTAGAAAATATGGACCGGATTACATGAGATGTCTGTCATATTGGTCAAAAAGCTTTGGCTTTCCAAAAAATGGATCACTGAGTCCTGGAAAGTTATTTTATTTTATCTGTTTTTATATATTTAACTGTTTTAACTGCTCTTCAATGTTTAATTTCTATACTGCACTGTAACTTCTTTTTTTTTTTCGGATTTTATCTGTTTTTAATTTTTTAATCTGTTTTCTTGTAAAGCACTTTGAATTGCCCTGTTGCTGAAATGTGCTATACAAATAAAGCTGCCTTGCCTTGACTTGCCTATAAATGTAGAGTGCAAAGTAATAGTGCAAATGTAGTGTGCAAAATGCATATTGGAATGATAAAGTATGTAATGTGTAGGTGAATGGCCAAAGTGGGGATGACCCCACTTATCAGCAGTTCAGGAGAGTGCTGGCAGTGGGAAAGAAGCTGTTCTCGTGTCTGGTTGTTTTTGTGTGCAGGGATCTGTAGCGCCTGCCAGAGGGGAGGAGGCAGGAGGATGGCAGCAGTGTAGAAGATGGCCAATAGCTCTTGTGGTAGGCCATGCTTGCGCAGTTGACGTACATCCTCTGCTGAGCCTTTTTAAGGATGTTAGACTCCCACTTCAGGTGGGAAATGATGGAGCCCAGAAACTTGAATTAATCCACCTTTGACACTGGGCCGTTAGGATATTGTGAGGGGGGAGCACTGTGGGGTCCTCCACGTCTGCTGCAGTCAGCGTGGGGAAGTTTTTCTGGGAGGCCGCTAGATTAGCAAGTAGAAGCAAAGTTACAAGTCAAATTAAAACCTCTTATCAGCCAAGCTAAGCAGAATACTGATGTGAACAATAAAATAACACCTGCCTGTTATAACTCTGCAGATTGTCAGGTCTTTCTGCCCTGCAGGCTTTACGGTTTTACAACGTCACTTGTTGCCACTTGCCATAGCATGTGACGGATGGCAGTACCTCTGGTCGAACCTCCATGTCGAACAAAGTGGAGAGCTTGTACAATATAATTTTGTAAGATAAGTCAGTTCAGTTATAACGATATTTGAATGTATGCAATTATATAGTGTTATCTTAGGTCAGGGTAGGGCCACTTAATTACCATTTTGTTCCTCCTCTCCTGTTGACCGAGATTCCTGTCTAACTCCTGCAGCTCAGTGACTGTCGAGCAGGGCGACAGCAACACGTCTTCGACTGGAGCAGAGGGAGGTGACTGGAGCTCCTTAAGAGCATGAGCAGCTCATGCTGTGCCATGCGGGTAATGGATGTCCTCATGGCTATGGAATAATGAATGGTTTTAGTTGTTATACATTATATACTTTCATATGTGAACAACTTAAGTGAGTCTTCTTGCCTCTCTGTGTGATGAGTCACCTCCCTCTGTGTGATGAGTTCTGCTGTTTACAACAACAAAAAAGTTAAGTTACTCTCAAGTTCCTTGTCATGAAATTGTATTTAATTGGAAATGGAAAATTCAAAGCCACTGTACCTTCAACTGGGTCCCAAGATGAAGTGACAGGCAGAGCTTGCGTTACAATAGACCCATCCAGCTCTGGGCGCCCGGCTGGTTTCCTGTGTGGTGTTGACTCATCTAAATAGAAAGTAGATATGAATATTGGTCAGTTCATTTATGGTAGGTTTCTTGCACATGCCATTGCAAAAGATGAACCTATGCTGTTACATTAGACAATCGCTAAAAAAAAGAAAAAAAAGAAAAAACAAAACACTTACATGCAGGTGGTGGAGGCAGTAACATCTGCTAACCTGAAAAAGGGCAGGAAGGGACAAATGCTAACTTGTTTCCTGCGTTAGCATATGGGCTAGCAGTCTTGAGCGGAGAAAAGTCTTTACTGTTGACCGCCGACAATGTCTTTCTTGGTATCTTCGTTCTACCTTGCGTTATACATGGATTTCTCGGCAACGTCATCACTGCTTGCGCACGCAACCGGGGGGCAGAAAGAAGACGTGTTTCGTGTAGCTAGTAGCTAGTAGTAGTAGTAGTAGTAGTAGTAGCAGCATAGCGTAAGTCAAAATGCAAAGGAGTTGTTGCGTGGTTAATTGTACAAATAGAGCCAGTGATGGGTGCCTGATGTTTAACATACCTAGGGGGAAGGTTTTTTGCCAAAAACCGGCGGAGGTTATGGCTTTAAGCCATAAGAAGCGCAGATTGGGGTCATATGCAAGAGTCAGGATCCCATTGTATCAATCAGAAAAGTTGCAGCTTGTTCAGTTGTTCAGCTAAGTGATATCTACCTGTCAGGGCTGTAGTACTCGAGTCCGGACCATAGACAGTTAAAGGTCTCGAGACAAGTTTAGACTGCTAGCTAAAGCTATGCCGATGTTTTGCTAACGTTAGCGCAACAACGTTAGCCTAGCCTGCTAGGTAAATATTACGACTGCCTTCGGAGTTTCTTATATCTGCGTCCACATTGTCAACATAAGACCTGTGGCATTAGTGCTCCTTTTGTACCATAATTTTATTGAATGAAATATTAAGCTTTGCTCCTACGAGATGCGTGGGTTTTTATTATGTTACACACAAAGCTAACTGGCTATAGTTAGCCTGTACGTATGCTAGCGGACATTAGCTAACGTTGCCGAGACAGCGGCAGTAGAGTTTCGGCGAGCTAACCACAACAGTGTTGTCGCCCTCTCACCCACAATCAACCTCTGCTGCTAAAAAAAACTGTCAATCTGCAGTGATGTTATTTTGACACACATATCGTACCTTTTCCCGGAAATCCTGGCCATTATTTTAAGGCATAAACCAACCATAGGAGTACACTCAGGGGTAACCCTGCTGCTAACATTGGCTATTACATTAGCCTAAAATAATAATTATAGCCATACATATATATCACAGTAACACTGCAAAATTAAAGACAGACAAACAGATCCAACTAAAATCATTATATACATATATATATACAAACAAAAAGGAAAGCTTCAATACTTAAGGTTGTTGCAGTAGCGGACCAGCTCACCAATCTGGCTTTCTGCCCCTGGTATGCGCACGCACCCTGTAATGTTTGTAAACAGGAAACCCGTGTATAACACCGTCGGTGAGGTGTAGTCAGCATATGTTTTAGTCAATGGCAGTATTTCAGTTCGAATTTGGCACCAAACGAACGGATCTTTTGTCTGCCCTGTTCGCCAGGTGTGTATACCGGTGTTGTATACGGAAGTCAGGACAGGACTTGAATCGGTCACCTGAAAGCAGAGGCACTGTCTTCCCCCTACTGGCCTGGGGGTGTAACGGTTGGATTTGTACACTGAACTGAGCTGAAATGTGAAATGAAAGAAGTGATTTTTCTTAGTTGTGAAAATCGTTCTATTGATAGATTCTTGTTTTAAGCATTTTCACATAATACAGTTAAAAAAACGAAATCAAGCACAAAAGTATTGTTTTTAACAAAATTGTTATCAGCCTAAAAATAAATATATTCTCTTGCTATGTTGTTTATCTTACTTAGATTTTATAAGACCAATCATTTTTGAGTGAATCTAAATCAAGTGACTGCAAACCTTTTATATGCTACTTCAAAAACTTAAATGGAGCTGGTATAAATAAACATTTTCAAAACCGCACTCAGAACAACCAAAAACAACCAAAAACAACCAAACGGGAACGTTGTGTGGAGGTACAGTGCAACCACAGGAGAACGTTTCAATTGGTTGGTTCCCTTAACGTTTAGGTAACGTTATAACCATGAGGGAACGTTCCCTAAACGTTAGTTTTTGGTCTGGTTCGAACTAACCTTTAGGAAACTAACGTTCCCCAACGTTCCCTAAATGTTCTGTGTTAGTGGGGTTTGCCTTCAACAGAGCGAACAGTAATAACCTAATATACCATCATTACTGAGATCAAACTACATTCTCGGTTATGTTTGCACTTAATAACGCATTCAATAAACAGAAACATAACTCTTGCAGCGCACAGAACAGATGCGTAATATTAGCTCACACATAAAATAGCAATAATATATATATATAATAACCCTCGTGAATTAGCCTACTGTTGCTAACGTACATTCATAAATCCTGTATAACATCGTCCCGTACCTACAGGACATCAGACTTACTTATTGATGCACGCACACAGTAGTGTCCACAAACTTAGTCCAATGAGGGGAGAAAGGAAAGTGTGATAGCGTTCCACGTTAACGTTTTTTTCTCTCTCGCTCGAGACTGCTGTGTCCAACGTTACTAGCAGGTAGAGCGAGTAGAGCAGATAGAGGGGGGAAAAGTAGCTTCCACTTAAGGGGCCCATATTGCGCCCTGCGCAGCACAGCGCAAAGCCCGACGCAAGTGTCTTTGCTAGTTAAGACCGACGCAGTTCCCATCCAGCGCCCGCGACTAGGATTAGTGTGTGTTTGACAGGGTGGGGAGCGTGGCATCACGATGATGGCTGGCCGACATCACGATGGATGATGATATCGTCCTTCGGCAGAACCCTATTTTTAACAAATGTGTAACTCTTAGTGGGAATAAAATCCAAGTTGCTTTAAATCATATAATTCCTTTTAGGCATCCCATGCCTGGGACATTTACATTAGTTGTAAGTTATCATTTCTTATTAAAGTGCCCATATTGTGAAAAAAACACTTTTTCTGGGATTTGGGGTGTTATTTTGTGTCTCTGGTGCTTCCACACGCATACAAACTTTGAAAAAAATCCATCCATGCTGTTTTGAGTGAGATACGGTTTCTGAATGTGTCCTGCCTTCAGTCTCTGGGTGAGCTGTTCAAAATCGGCATGGCTTGTGACGTCACAAGCCGAAACAAGCTAACCGCAACCGTTAGCTCGTAGCGTTAGCATGCTAACGCTAATGCTAACGCTAGCATGCTCCTCGTTCTCAATAGCAAAGCACTGCTACAACACACACAAGTTCACCATAATCTACAAAAGAACTACTTACATGTGCGCCCTCATTTAGAAGCCTCCCAGCTAATCCTGCCTTGTAACTGACCGAAGTTGTAGAAACAGCCTTTCTTTTACTGTCTATGGAGCTAGCTAGCTGACATGATGTACATCTGAGCTACTGCGCATGTGCGAGTGCAATCAAAGATAGTACAGAAGAAGAAGAAGAAAAGAGGTCTCACTCTGTAGCTAAAACAGAGACCAGGTGAAAAGAGGATCTGCAGCAGTGAGAGAGAGCTGTATAGTACAACAAAAATATGGTGTTTTTTGAAAATTAAACCATGTAAACCTATTCTGGTACAACCTTAAAATACAATTATGAACCTGAAAATGAGCGTAATATGGGCGCTTTAAACATTATCCCTAAATGTCAATTTTCAAGTCCCTGCAGGGTTTTTAGGCAATTCTCCTTGACATTACCTTGCAAATCATATATAGTATCTTTTTAAATGTGTTATATGTGTAAATAAAGGAAGGAAGAAATAAACAAACAAGGACTTCTTAGATTAGATTAGATTAGATTAGATAATACTTTATTCATCCCACAATGGGGAAATTCACTTGTCTTACATTTCTTATTCTGAGTAACCTCCCCTGACACTTCTTTAAGGGGTTACTGCCACAACAGAGAGGAACGGAAAACACTGTCAACTGGCTCAGGAAATAGGCCTAAACAGCTGTCAGAAGACACAGACATTACAGGAAAATAAACTTCTGATAAGTTACAACAAATGAACACACTGCCATCTAATGTCAGTTAATGGTTATGTCTTCCATTATCAGCATTGTTGGAAATAACCTCACAGAGGTGGGAAAAGGAGGGATAGGGAGCTGGAGCTAATACAACCAGGTGTATGGATTACTGCCAACTTTGAGGATGGAGTTTACCTCGACTACACAGAAAGGATCCATGCTGACTGGGAGCAGATTAGTCTATATCCTTGACATTCCACTTCCAGGATTGCTCCGGTGCCGCAGGAAATTCCGCCAGATGCATGTATTTTCCGTTTCCTTCCGCTTTCTTTGTGTTGGAATTTTAAATTCGGTGGATTTATGAGGACTATTGTTGATTGCTCCTCAGATCTCTGCAGGGTAAATCCAGAGAGCTAGCTAGACTATCTGTCCAATCTGAGTTTTCTTTCGCACAACTATTTGACAGCGGCTCTGTACAGAATTTAGCGCCGCCCATGATGATTGTGATTGGTTTAAAGAAATGCCATTAAACCAGAGCATGTTTTCCTCCCATCCCTGAATGCTATGTGGAGTAGCCAGACCCTCCTTCAGCGCGCTTTGGAGGAGGGTCTGTGTAATATCCTTGATCATGGAAAGGAAAGACGGACAGTTTGGATGGAGGTTATCTGGATTTAATGAACACTGGGTTGGGCATTACATGAGCTTGGCGGTCTCTCGAAAATACCACAACTGCAGAGAAGCCTTGAACCACACACCACCCCCATTCCCCAGATGAACACCTACTGCCACCTAGGGACACACTCCAGTATGACATATACAACACCTCCCATATAGTACAGTCTGGCATAGCAAGACTAGGAGCAGATAGACCGAATAAAGAATGCAGACGCCCTACTTTAAAAACAATCCGCCAATATACGCCTATGAATTAGAATAACTGCAGGTTAAGGTTAAACTTCTTGCATAAACACACATACACACAAAATGGTCTTTTTGGGTAACTAAAACCAACCAGCTGAGTATTTTCAATCTAATTCTTTTCCCTCTTATGTTGCTACCATTAACTCAGCTAGTAATGTTGCCTGATTCATTTGATCCAATAAAAATGAAATTCAAATCTAACTTAATTTTTTGGTCTTAATTAATAATAAGCTAATCTGTTGAACATAGGCTGTAATCACAACTCTTTCTAATTAAAACAATTACCTATTAAAGTGACAATAAGATGTCATTGATCAAAATGTTTTTCCCTTTTCTTAAAACAATCCTATTATTTATTGTCAATACCTGGTCAGTGGACATCGATTATTACCTTTCCCAAGGAGTTTATGCTTTTGTTTTGTCCATGCCTTTGTAATGAGTTATTAGACACTATACTATTTATATTTAACAGTAACACATTTCTTACACTAATGTATACAGTATGTGTGTCAATAACCTGTGTCGGGAGGGGGTTATGGAGCTGTCGATCGCTTTGGAGCACAACATCACTGTGGAGGAACTCTATCTGGACAGCACTGGCATCACAGAGCGAGGAACAGAAAACATCGTCAGCTGCCTCAGCAAAAACACCTCTCTGAGGACACTGACGTAAGACTAAAACACATCAACTTCTGCTCAATGTTCTCAATGTGATAATGTATGGAAACACTGCCATCTAGTGTGAGTTGTTGGCTTGTTACAATAAAAAATAATAACTCTTACCTGGTTATGTTTTCCTCCATCAGCATTGTTGGGAATGACATCGGAGAGGTGGGGAGGAGGAGGCTGAGGGAGCTGGAGCAATGTCGACCGGGACTCCGGATTATTGCAAACTTTGTGGATGACCTCGGATTACTCCAGGCGTACCTGGACTGGGTGGAGGAGATCTGGGCAGACAGATATGGAGGAACGGAAAACACTGTCAACTGGCAAAGAAAATGAACACCTGTCAGAAGACACAGACATTACAGGAAAATTAGTCTCGCATTGCCAGACTTTCTCCACAGCGCTGTGGAGGAAGGTCTTTAAACCAATCACAGTTGTCATGGGCGACTGTGGAAGGAACTTGTTTTGGTGGAACATGAGTACGTTTAAAGGTTGTTTTAGTCGTGGAACAGAAAACTCAGATTGGACAGATAGTCTAGCTAGCTGTCTGGATTTACATTGCAGAGATGTGAGGAGCAGTTAACCATAGTCCTCATAAATCCACCGGAGTTTAGAATGCCAACACAAAGGAAGCCCAAGGCAACGGATATCCGGCCTAAATGAGTGAAATCCAGCGGAATTTCTGTCAGCAACAGAGCAATCCCGAAAGTGGAACGTCGTAGATATAGACTACGAATAACCTAGTATCTCCAAGTGGAAGGTAACATCCGGTGAAATCCGGTTGAATATTTGGCGGCAAGTGGAACGTCGTGGATATAGACTACAGGAAAAAAAAACTCCTGATCAGTACAACAAATGAACACACTGTGATCTAGTGTTAGTTAATGGTTATTTCTTCCTTTATCAGCATTGTTGGAAATAACCGCAGAGAGGTGGGAAAAGGAGGGATAGGGAACTGGAGCTAATACAACCAGGTGTATGGATTACTGCCAACTTTGAGGATGGACTTCAAGTTTACCTCGACTACACAGAGAAGATCCATGATCCATATAGTTTTCACACTATGGTTATGGCACACATAGTGTTTTCATAAACACACTGAAGTTGGAAGAATGACTTCCCAACTTGTGAAATGGAAGCATCTAAAGACCACGTGAATACACCATGGGCCTTGGTGAAGGTCTGCGCTCTCTGAGTGCCATTCTAGTTTATCATCATTTACTGTACATGAAAATAAATGCCATGCATCATTTTTGTCTTGTGTGTATATGAACAAAAACAAACATGGAGTCAACAAACCAAAAACCAGAAATGTACACATAAAATAGGGCCACCACTATAAGCATCTACATCAACATCAAGTGAAAGCTGAAGTCCCCTGTCCTGCCATCTCAAATCTCAACAAAACAACATGGCAGCTCTGATTCATCTGCTATCTCGAGTTATATGCAAGTCCATTTGCTGATTTGTAAAAACATGTGACATATTGACACAACCCTGACGATAAAGGTCCTCTCACCTTAACAAAGTAGTCATTTTATTCAAAAACAACAATCTTTCCCTTAACCTAATCTTAACGATAATGTTGACATAGAACAAACTGATATTTTGATGACGAGTGATTTGTGGTTTAGGAAAGCAGATGAGTGATGTGTTCCTGCTGATGGTGGCATACCATACATGGAGGGAACATATATGTCAACAACACTGCAAATGACTGCTAGATTTACCACTGAACTGAAGAATTTATAATTGAATAAAAAAAAAAAAGTTTGCTAAGCTATGGTTGGGCAATCATTGTTTGACGGATGGTTAAATAGATGCTGTGTTGTTGTGACAGTGTATTCATTAAAGGTGCTCTAAGTGATGTGACGTGTTTTTTAGGCGTTCACATACAGCAAACATCTCCTCACTATCCATTAGCTGCCTGTCCCCTGAACACACTGTAAAAAAAAAAAAACACAGTCTCTGTAGACAGCCCAGGCTCCACAAATGGCAACAAAAACAAACTGTGCCAACCTGCACCACAAAACATAACAAACAGTGTTCCAGCCAATAACTGACAAGAAGGATATGGGAATGTGGGGGTTGGGGGGTTAGTGCGCGGAACGATGGGATGAGGAGGAGGGAGGGGCGAGCTAGCCTCGTTTTGTTTGACAATACTTTGAACGTCAACAAGAAGTGACGCTTAGAGCACCTTTAATTTGCTCACATATTTTGAGTCATCTGTTACCACAAGTTTAACTTTTTTTGGCATACCTTCATACCAACTACCCTGAGGGTCCTGTCTAGCGCAAACCTTGTTTTGTCTGAAAGGCCTAGAGTATAAGATGTATAATGGCACGGGTAACCCTGGATTGCATTATGGTTTTGGGGTGTATTTTGTATTTCAAATGTACAATCTATACATGGGGGAAACAAATATATCAGCAACACTGCAAACGACTGATTAAACAATTATCATTGAACTGAGTGAACTCTTCTCTGATAAACATTGAGGTTTATACATAGAGCTTTTGAATTGGACGGAATTCTATATTGTATGTGAGCATATTACTGTGTCTGCCCCATTTGTGACAATTACAATAATTGACAGTCCTGTATTATCTTTTACTTTGCGTAACTAAAGTTGTCATGGATGCCCCTTTAACTTACATGGTTAAATGTGCTATTTCCATACTTATTGCATTATTTAGTTTGTAGCAATTTGCAAATTTGTCTAAAACCATTTCTGATAAAAAAGTAAGATTTTCATTTTCACACGCATGTGCACTTAGTGACTTCCCCATTTTCAAGTCTTGCAGGCTGTCTTGCAGCACAACTTTTAAGGAACTTCTTCTCACTTCTCTACACATCTTTCATCTCACTACTCCAAAGACCTGAAAAAAATGTAAGTCATATCCAATCATCAAAAGTGATTTTAAATATATTACTAAATTCTAAAACAAAACATTAAGTCAGTCACTTGACATTAGATCGATTAACAATTTTAAACAATTTATTTTTCTTCAAAAACTTTTAAGATGTCATTCGATCGTTGTTTTGGACATTGTTATGGTTGAATATATTAGTTGCCAAAAACAATATATATATGTATATCGTTGTAAATACATAGAAAATAAATAAATAAAAGACTGTATCTTTGTTACTTTTGCATTTAGCTTCCTGTTTTTCCATTTCATCATAATGTCATCTCCTATGTCTTGTTTAAAAAAGCAGCTTGTTGTGTGAATGACAAACTGAATGTCATGTGTGAGGCAATCATTTGTTTTTCTCTCACAGTGAGTAGAAACACTGGACCAGTATTACCCTTTTGTTGAAAATATCCATCACCAACATTTATCTCTATAAATGATAAATAGGTGTGCTGTGTCACCCTGCCCCCAGGAGATACTGACACAACTAAAATAATTTCATTTAGTTGACATTCAGTTGAGGTTTAGAGCATTTTCACATTTGGTCCGTTTCAGCCCTCCAAAAGAACTCAGACCTAATTGTTAGCATTTTTTGCACATCTGTATGTGAACCCTCCAAAGGGACTCAGACCCCTCTAAAAATGAGCCACACTCAAGACCTTTACCAATTTATTTCTATCAGAGCTGAAGTGGACCACAAAGACAACTGAGTCCTTTTTCTGTTGATCCACTTTTTGGTCCACTTTAAGAGGACTGAGTTTGGTTGGTTTAAAGAGGACTACATATGAAAACACCCTTTGAATCTTAGATTCTTGTATGGGCTTCTTTGGAACCATTTCCATTTCAATAAAGCTCAAACAAGAAACATATGGTTGCAAAACATTTCTCCATTTGCAACCTCTACAAATATTGCTGCCTCCAAATAAACCCTACTCTAAACATCAGAATGAATTACAGATGAAATGCAGTAAACATGTTTCATGTTTAATCTCCAGAGTTTCTGCCTCTCCTGACACACAGAGATGGCTGCAGCTCTGACTCTTCTTCTCATTGGCTCTCTGCTGCAAGGTGAGTTAAAGTCCATCCACATTTGGATCAATGACTAAAAATGATTAAAAACTGTAACAGTACACAATGTTAGTCAAGCATTCACACCACAGTCCAAACGTATCTGTAATGCATGCTGCAGCAAATAAAGGACACAGTGAGCTACAAAAATGTTCTGCTGACTTTTTTTTTACAACTTTAATTTGATGGGTGCCACGTGTAATTTGAATGTAACAAAGTTGTCATTTCGGATTATTCTAAGAATAAGGTATAGTACATTTGAGTTAGAATACCAAACAATCAAATTCCAATATTGTTAAGTAGTATTCACTTATATAAAGATTTGTATCTTGTGTTTCAGGTGCCCTGTGTGAAAAGTTTGAGGCATTTATTCCAAAGAACATCAAGGCTCTGAGTGGATCCTGTGTGACCATCCCCTGCTCCTTTGACATAAAGGCTGAACATGAATCAAACTTGGATAACACATGTAAAGCAGTGTGGATAAATGATCAAAACACTGTTGTATTTGACAGCACAAGAAATGGAGTTCTGATAGGAGACTTAAAAAAAAAAGACTGCACCACAACCCTGAACAACATGAAACCTGATTACAGCAATACATATTTCTTCAGAGTGGAATGCAATATCCTGAAATATAGTTTTGCTGAACAAAAATTGTATATTTCAGTCAACGGTAGGTTTTAAAGGCCATATACGTACACTTTGGTCATTTCCCTATTAGAGAACTGCTTTGACCTTGTTTTGTATTCATTGCATGTGGCAAATAGTATTTTTTAAAACTGAGAGAAATGAGAGTTTATTTAGTGACTGGTTGGTATGTACCTTCCCACCAGCTGATCCTCCCAGTCCGACTCTGACTCCGTCCACACTGAAGGTGAAGGAGGGAGACTCAGTGAGTTTGTCGTGCTCTGCTCCAGCTCCCTGTCTGTCTCATCCTCCAACTCTGACATGGACCCCCGGCCTGGGTGGCAGTCAGGAGACACTGCAGGACAATCAGGACCAAACTAAAGTCAAGATCTCTAACGTTACCTTCACTGCTTCTCACCTCCATCACAAGAAGAACATCTCCTGTACTGCTGTCTACAGCAAACAAGATGGCAGCACTGAGTCATCTGTTAGCCCAAGTTTAACAGCTGATATTTCATGTAAGTTAATTTATCCTCTGATGAAATTCATTCATTATGAACATTATAATTTAATTGATCTTGCCTGTTTTAGTTTTCTTGACTTTTAAAGATTATTTTTTGGGCATTTTAGACCTTTAATAGACAGGACAGCTGAAGACATTAAAGGGGAGAGAGAGGGGGAATGACATGGAGCAAAGGGCCGCAAGTCGGAGTCTAACCCGCGGCCGCTGCGTCAAGGAGTAAACCTCCACATATGGGTGCCCGCTGTACCAACTGAGCTATCTAGGCACCCTTATCAGAAATTTTTAAACAATTAATTATCAAGAGTTGTAGATTCCTGTGCTCAAATTTTTAGAATTTGCTGCTTTTTTCCTCTTTTTTACCACTAGTACAGAACTAGTTTTATCGACTTGCTTTTGGGTCTGAACTTTCCACAAAGCTTGCGCAGAGATCAACTGTGCGTCTGGGTTATAGGTTGCCAGGTTGAGGTGACAAACAGGTTGAAAATTGTATATGGTGTGTGGATTGTGTGAATAGGATGCGTTTCATACAAGATCTGGCAACTGGTCAACATTAGACAAACATATTGGTCCGATTATTTATAAAGGAGTTTGGGCCATGCAAATTATGGGAGTTTCCCGGGAGAAATACCAAGCCGGGAGGGGTCTGGGAGATAGGGCTAAAAAACGGGAGAAACCCTGGAAAAACGGGAGTGTTGGTAGGTATGGTTTAGTGGCTTGACGGTTAACGGTGAAGAAGGGGATTTGATTCGTGGGGGTATTTTGGTGACGGTAATGTTATTAGTGTTGTAAGTTAGCAGTAGACTTAACTAACCTGACCCAGGGTGAGTCTGATGAAAACTGCTGTGTCTGCCCGGTTCAGCTCTGAGATTTTCTCACATTGCACAGCGCTATGAAGGAATAATCTCCAAGATTACGTTATGTTCTGTCAGCTCACAGCAATTTAATACAATAGCAGGAAAAGAGTCAAAGGCTGTAACACCCCCCACCCCCCGCTGTTGTAAAGCGTTGTCTGTAGCTGGTTGTGCTTTGCATGTGTGGGATTCTGAAACGTCCTTAAATTCAGGAATTGTTGTTTGTTTATTCAAAGTCAAAGACAGTCCAAAGTAGTGCTACTTTGCACATTGTTGTGGGTCTGAGGTGTATTTTACATTTTTGCTGCCAAAGCTCTGCTGCTTTCTTCGACCCTCTCTGTGTCTGGTCCTGTGCTGAGCTCAGTCAGTGTGCAGTGTGAGAGGGGGAGCGGCCAGCGGCTAGAGCGGCAAAAACAAATGCATTCCAAACAACGTCAAACTTGGCGCCGCACTTACTCGTGCCCGTAGCAAGAAACCTGTCAAGTTTGAATAGATAGCTAGAAGATATGCGCATAACACACAGACACATAGACAGACAGACAGACAGACAGACAGACAGACGTTCATGCAATTTATAGATAGATTATAGATTGAATGTCTTTGGGTTTTGGACTGTTGGTCAGACAGCAGCTTATTGAATATGTCGTCTCAGCCTCTGGCAAACAGTGATGAGACTTTTTCACAATGTTCCAACATTTTCCAGACTAAATAGATTGATCGTAAAAGTAATCGAAAGATTAATTGATGATGTAAATAATCATTAGTTGCAGTTCTAGTTTAAATGACTGTTCCACTATTGACGTCTGATGTATAATCAGTATTTAAATGCTATAAGTGAACTAGGTCATCCTGTCTGACTGATTTGTTCAAATCTAAAATGTGCTGATTATCTTGCTTTATTATTTATTTCTCCAAGAACTCTAAACTCTAAAATGGCAACAGCTCTCATAAATGTACCTGATTAGGACAACATTTCCCTCTGAAATATACAGGAGAATATGTAGCTCAAAATAGCACGTTCATGCAGCACTTTTGTAAAGTAATTATTAAGAATCACTGTCAAGATTGAAGACAGAGGACGCTTTTAAAGTGCCAAAACTTTTGTAAACCATTAGTGAGTTATGGCCAATTTATTATTTAAGTTCTATTAATTTTACTGTTTTTCACATTATTTAAATTAGCCAAAAATTCAATCGCACTTACGGCCTGAGGGGCGTTTTCTTTCCGAAATCGCATTTTTGATTATTAATTGTAGCGCCACCATGTGACAGATTGGGCTCATATTTCTTGAGAACCGAATGCACATCATTTCCAGTCATTGGGCCAAGTTTCGTGTGTCTAGCTCATTCCAGCTCACAGGAATTTGAGCCACGGCGTAAGACAACAAATAATACAAAACACGGAGAAAAACAATGGGGTTAAAACCCGCTTCGGGGTCTGAACCCTAACTAAGTGAAAATACCCTCAAACAAACTAAACAGCTCTCTCTCTCTCTCTCTCTCTCTCTCTCTCTCTCTCTCTCTCTCTCTCTCAACTCAGCCTCCCCTAAAATATTGAAAATATCATTACAATTACATCAGTTAATGCTGACATTACTATTTATACATATATGTGCACCCACAACAAAAAACCGGCCTTCAGCGTGTTTGTAGAACGTACCGGGGAGAGCCGCATCTACACAGGGTTTAGCAAGTAGTATGTAAGGGGGAAATTCTGAGTAGGGAGGTTGGTCAGGGTGGTGGATGAGGGTCAAACACAGGACTTTCACCCAGGAGACCGGGGTTTGTGTCCCGCGTGTGTCTTTAACCGTCCCGTTATTCCCACGTGTCACAGAAGCGTAAACCCACCCACAACCTTTTCCTAAACCCAACCGTCCCGTTCTTCCTGCGAGTCACGGAAACGTAAGCCCACCCACAACCTTTTCCTAAACTCAACCGTCCTGTTCTTCTCGCGAGTCATGGAAACGTAAGCCAACCCACAAGATTTTCCTTAACCTAATTGCGTCAAAATGGACGGCAATAGTCCCGACCAAGCGCGTTTAGTTAAAGCGTGCTATATGACGCTAAAGGAGACTTTTAGCGTCAATAATAATGACAAAGACACCTGACCAAGCGTCCATATTTTACGAGATGGGAGTGAGAATATGTTGAAGAACCATAGAAAAATACCATGAACCCATAAACCAAACAGGCCTATGTCAAATGATATAGTAGCAAATAAACTAAAACATTACACTGAAATTAAGGATTAAGAAGACACAAAACATTAGTTTTGGGAACATAGACTAGTGAAAAGGTAGAAAGGCAGCCTTTTCACAACCACCTTTGGTTAAGTGTTATATTAGATTTTACATCCTATGGTTTCCACACCTCTTTTATGTGTTTGCATTTCAATTGGCAAAATAATTGGTATTGGCTTTGACCAAAACAGTTTGCAAAAGGGAGAACTGTGTTCCCTCTCTCTTTCTCTCTCAATTGATACTGCACCAAGCATTGTCTTGTGCTGAGCAATCAAAGTGGAAGGATCACTCTTACAAATAAATCATGGAATGCTTTTTACAAAAAAGTGTCAGCAGCACTCTAATTTAACTGACATAACCTGCCTCATTTCAATACAAATATCAGGTTACGTTATATCTATAAGTAAAACAGATGATTTATTTGTAATTTTTCAGATTCCCCCAAACACATCACAGTGTCAGTCAATCCCTCTGGTCCAGTACCAGAGGGCAGGAATGTGTCTCTAACATGCATCAGTAATGCCAACCCAGCAGTAAGGAACTACACCTGGTACAGAGCTGATGGAGGCCAGGAGACTTTCTTTGGGACTGGAGCTGTTTTAAACATTAAAGTAGCTAAAGAAGACAGTTCTTTTTTCTGCAAGGCTGAAAATGATATTGGAGTTGGACGATCCAACAGCATACAGATAGATGTTCAATGTAAGTATTACATTTCAAAATTAGTATGTTACTTAAAGCAGGCATATTTCAGTAGATTGATTTAAAAATTCTACTATTTATTTATTAATCTATATACTATTTTTAGTTTTTCTTAAATTGATCTAAATAGATCTGCTTATTTATTACTAATTAAGACATTATTGATCAATCTCCAAAAATGTAGCGACGTTCATTGCACTGTAAACCTTTGATGTAAATTTACAGCTAACATCTCACAGTATCTGTTTTAATGTTATACAGGATCACTGTAAATGGCAATGCATTCTGGGAGAAAATAATAATAGTACAGCACTATGTGCAAGTGTTACAAATTACAGGTATTTACTGTTAATACAAATGCATCTTGGGAAAATAAAGGAAAAGGCGGGAATTACACTGCAGCCAGTATATTGCTGTAAATTCAAATAAAAAAGTAAGAAACTGTCTATTTACAGTAAAATACCTTACAATTTTAAATCAGTATGCTTACTGTAAACAAACACTAGTTTACTGGCGAAGCTGCTGCCAGTATATTAGTGTAAATTTATGGTGAAAATGTTTACAGTGTGGAGATACTAGGTTATTCGTAGTCTATATCTACGAATAACCTAGTTTCTCATATATCTACGACGACCACTTTCGGGATTGCTCTGTTGCTGACAGAAATTTTTGAAAAAGATTTCATTCATTTAGGCCGGATATCCGTTGCCTTGGGCTTCCTTTGTGTTGGCATTTTAAACTCCGGTCGATTTCTGAGGACTATGGTTAACTGCTCCTCAGATCTCTGCAAGGTAAATCCAGACAGCTAGCTAGACTATCTGTCCAATCTGAGTTTTCTGTTGTACAAAAGGTACAACACATACTCATACGCCGCTGTTCACTTAGCACCACCCAAGACGATTGTGATTGGTTAAAAGAAATGTCAATAAACCAGAGCACGTTTTTCTCCTATCCCGGAATGCTGTGTGGACTCGTCAGACCCTCCTCCGCAGCGCTATGGACGAAGGTCTGGCAATGTGATACTAGGTTATTCGCACATATGCTCCTAAATACATTTTACAGTTCACACACATCTATTTTAGTCGCAAATGCGAGTAAAATGCCTGCACTATAGAGCCCTGTCATAGACAAATAAATAAATATGATACATGTTAACTTAGATAAAAACTAACCTGTGGTAACAGAAATGTAATGGACTTGGAGGAAATAAATGCATACAAAATGCATTTCACTTTGCATCATGATTGTCTAAACTCACAACTTTTCTACAATTATTTTATATCCGTACATCTTGTCATTCATTTTTTAATGGATTAATTATTGTAAATGTGACTATACTTGTCTCTAAACTTCTAAGGTCTGTTTTCTCTACATGCATTACAGTTGCTCCACAGATCCTGCCCTCATCTACCTGCAGCAAAGCTGCAGCCCAGCTGAATTGTTCCTGCATGACAGTGGGAAATCCTTCTGCCACTTTACAGTGGTATTTGGATGGGTTACCTGTCAATCACTCTGACAAGTTCGTAATAAGCAATAACACTTTGAATGACAAAAACCTGATAAGCATCATCACTGTGAATCAACCCCAGGATTGGAATCGTTCCACCTTGCTTTGCCGCAGCTCCAACTCTCTGGGATCTGCCAGTCAACAATTTTGTGTCAACAGCACTAAGCCTCAAACATCCACACAAGGTCTGTCTTATGTGTACTGATTGCAAATTGCATTGGTTAGCTGGAAGGATTATTTAAAATGTTGGTGAAATTGATGAATTTGACGGACTCCAAATATTTTTTGCATACTGTAGTGGAGACCAGATATGGTTGGAATATCTGTTCTCCACTACAGTATCTGAGTTCCTTATACAGTATCCTTTTACCAGAAGAATTATCTCTTGTCTGAATTACTTCTTTATCCTAATCTTCCCTTGTACTGTACATTTCAGACCGACTGATGTTGCCAGTCTTCATCACCACAGTTGTCGCTCTACTATTACTCGTATGTTCTCTGCTGTGTGTTATCAGGTACGGTAACAGCTCCAGACGCCAATATGTAACACATAGCCTACTGTAACAATTGTGTTTTTTATTAACTTGTACTCCTTTTTTAACTCTGTGAGTGTATATAGTGGCACTATGCAGCGTTTATTTGGGTCTTCATCCATCAGAACAAATTTAACACTAACTTCTGTAGTAGACCACGTCCTAAGGTCCAAAAGCAACAAGTTGCTGTCATCAAATTGCCACTGCAACATTAACTTTATTATTTAACACTGATCATTTGTTGTGTACAGACAAAATAATGCACTATGAGATGAACTTTACCTTAGCTAAATTCACTGTCCACTGCAGGTGGGTATATAAGGTAGGTATATAATAGGACTCATGTCAATCACTTTGCAACCCTATATGTATAAGAGATGTCCTTATCCCTGTTTGTAGTTTTAACATGTGACTACCGCTCCTCTTTGCAGATGCAGTTTGTCTGTGTTTGCCATATGTTGTTCTGATTTTCAAGACTATTCTTTGCTAAGATATATAGAGATTTCTTATAGTTAAATAAATGTAAAAAAAGAAATCCACATGTAACATGAACACATGATTCCACTGAAAGCTCTGCCAGTAATTGTATTTCACTTCAAATATTAAAATGCTGATTGCCAGACATATTTTTTTTTTTTTGCTGCTAACTGATAATCAACCTAATATGATTTACCTTTGTAGCAGTGTTTAGTTACAGCAGAGTTTCACTCAATTCTCATTTCATTTTAGCTAAGCTACTCCTGTTGGTTTACTGTCTGTGTGTCAACTGTTCATCATGTTGATTAATACATGAGAAAACAAAGAGATGAATCAAATATACACATGTAATTTAAATGCTCCATTGTATTTTCCAGGGCTCAGAAGACTCAGCATAACCTTCAGAAGAGTCAGTGCACAGGTGACACCAGCACCGTTAATATGAGCCAACTTCTAACAAGTGGAGAGGGAAATGAGGTACTTTGACTTAGAGCCATGCAGTTTTCTACTGTACTGTATGTAATTAAACTGGATTAGCACAGTATCTGTACCACTGATGTTTTCTATTTAACTGTATAGGTACCCAACACAACAGAAGAGGACATTTACGTCAACACTAACGCACTGAGACAGGCCGATGTCCCCACCCCTGCAACTATCTCTGTGCCAAATAGCGCCAACTTGCCAAACTCTGGACCAAACAATGCACAGGGAGACAGTAGAAGCTTGAAGAAGCAGAATGAGGAAGGCAACAACGTGATTTACTCTAGTGTGAATTGGGAGATCAGGAGCAAGAAGAAGGGAGAATACGATGTGGACACGCACCAGCCTGGTAGCGCCTATCTGGAGGAGGAGAGGTGCATGGTGGGAGACATGTGCAGAGATTTTGTGGACAACGCACTATATATGGGAAGCCTGTATGACAATGTGAAGCCTAGAAATGTGGAGAAGGAAAGTGAATATGCCCAGGTTAAATATAAAAACAGAGGTGTGATGCACAAATAGATCACAGCCCTACATTGCTGTGCCAGTTATGTAATTTGTAATCTTTAGAACGTCTTGCTCTATACACGGGTTTCCTATTTACAAACATTACAGGGTGCGTGCACATACCAAGGGCAGAAAGCCAGATTGGTGAGCTGGTCCGCTACTGCAAAGACCTTAAGTACTGAAGCTTTCCTTATTGTTTGTATATAACTGCTGACTCAATAAAACATGATTTTAGTTGGATCTGTTTGTCTTTAATTTTGCAGTGTTACTGTGATATATATGTATGGCTATAATTATCATTTTAGGCTAATATAATAGCCAATGTTAGCAGCAGGGTTAGCTACCCCTGAGTGTACCCCTATGGTTGGTTTATGCCTTAAAATAATGGCCAGGATTTCCGGGAAAAGGTACGATATGTGTGGCTCCATTTCAAAACATCACCGCAGGTTGACTCTTTTTAGCAGCAGAGGTTGATTGTGGGCGAGAGGGCGACAACACTGTTGTGGTTAGCTCGCTGAACGCCCTAGAGCACTAACGCCACAGGTCTTATGTTGACAACGTGGACGCAGATATAAGAAACTCCGAAGGCAGTCGTAATATTTATTTTATAGCAGGCTAGGCCAACGCTGTTGCGCTAACGTTAGCAAAACATCGGCGTAGCTTTAGCTAGCAGTCTAAACTTGTCTTGAGTCCAGACCTGTTATGTGTTTGGTGCGTTTTGTCTTATTTTGGTAATCTGTTTTTTCTGTTTTGTATTTTTGCCCTGTTTCCTGTTTTATTTTGACGGTCTTGTTTTCTGTCTTGTCTTGCCTTGTTTTACTTCCTATGTTTTCCTGCCCTTGTGATTGCCCTTATGTGTTTCACCTGTTTCCCAGCCTTGTGTTTCCTCGTTACCCTGTGTATTTAGTCTTTGTCTTCCCCCTGTCCGGTGTCAGATCATTGTTTGTAGCATGTCCCTGCGTCAGTGTGCTGTGTGTTTCCCTGCCTGTTCTCTGTGTATTTTCTCAGTTCCTGTTCATCTTGTTTTTTTGACCTGCCATTTTTGTGGACACCTTCTGTTTTGACCCCAATCTGCCCTTCTTATGGCTTGAAGCCATAACCTCTGCCGGTTTTTGGCAAAAGCATACTTCCCCCTAGGTATGTTAAACATCAGGCACCCATCACTGGCTCTGTTTGTACAATTAACCACGCAACAACTCCTTGGCATTTTGACTTGCGCTATGCTGCTACTACTACTAGCTACACAGAACACGTCGTCTTTCTGCCCCCTGGTTGCGTGCGCAAGCAGTGATGACATGGCCGAGAAATCCGTGTATTGTGTTATGTTTTCTTGTTTGTCAGCTATGTCACCGAAATTTAAACAGAATTGTGTTAAGCTCATGGAGTTTTTAAGATCTTGACCAATTGTACCGCATAATTACATTCTAAGTGCAAAACAATAATAATCATAATATTTTTTTCACAATTTATCAAGATCAAGATTAACTTTATTGTCCCACAACGTGGGAAATGTTGTCTTGGGCACTCAACCCATGCTGCAGCCATAGTAAAAACAAATAAATACAGACAGCATGTACAAACAACAAATACTGCACAATACTATACCACAGACCGTACTATGGTCCTGATTGTGTATAAAAATCCAACACGGTGTCATGCAATACACTGGTTAAACATACTCAAAATAAATAAATCAAAATAAAAAAAGAGATCACAAATACAACAATTACATATCTTCATCGTCATTCAGGCCTGTTCTGCCTATTACTTGCGGCTGTTTAGAAGCTTAATAGACACTGGGATGAATGAGTTTTTGAAACAGTTAAGTCTGGAGGAGGGCAGCAGCTCATATTCTGCGTGCAGGACATGAGACGTGTCGCTAACAATTCTATTTGCTTGTCGCAAAGAAGCCTCTTCATAAATACTCTGCATGGATAAGTGCTCTTTAACACCAATGATCTTCCATGCAGTATGAATCAATCGTAACAGTTTAGTTTTCAACTGCACAGGGAGATTGCCAAACCAAGCTGTAATACCGTACCTGACCAGGCTCTCCAGGACTGCTTGATAAAATAACATAATTTTTGTATCTATGCCATGAATTCGCAAACGACGTAAGAAAAGCAACCACTTCTGCAATCTGCAGCAGAGACTGTCAACATGTGTGCTCCAGGTTAGTGACTCGTTAATATAAACACCAAGATATTTATATGAGTGGGCCTGAGTGATGGTTTGGTTGTGGATGACCACAGGCCTGTGGTCACCGACTCCCCGAGGGTCAAACACCATCTCTTCAGTCTTGGAAACGTTTAGAACAAGATGGTTATCGTCGCACCAATTCACAAACCTTTCAATTTCCATAAAATAATCAGATGGGTCACAGTTCTTTTTCAGCAGAGATAAAATTGCAGTGTCATCAGAAAATGTAATGACATGATTATTTGGATAAAAACTTCTACACTCATCTGTGTATGAAGTGAAAAGGACAGGTGAGCTGACACAGCCCTGAGGGGCTCCTGTGCTCAACATTTTTGATTCAGATAGAGTCCCATTAACGCTGACCTGCTGTCTACGATTGGTTAAGAATGAGTGATACCATTTGATAATAAGAGGGTGTCCTTTAAAATCATTCAGCCTCTTACTTAACAAATGTGGCTGCAGCGTATTAAAAGCTGAGCTAAAATCAACCAATAGGAGGCGTGCGTATGAGGTAGAATCCTCTAAATAGAATCCTCTAAATGTCTGTTAATACTATGTCACAGCGATGATGGCGTCATCAGTGCTTCTATTACTCTTATATGCAACCTGAAAGGGATCTAAAAGACAACTGACCTCTGTTTTCAAGAACTGTATGAACAAAACACTTCATCACCAGTGACGTAAGTGCTACAGGACGGTGGTCATTATTCTCTTTACAGCTTGCTTTTTTAGGTACGGGAATAATAGAGTTTTTCCAGATAGAGGGAACAGAGTGAATGTCTAGAGACTTCTGGAAGATGGGGCACCATCCATGCCTCTGCCAGCTCTTTGCTACAAGATTTCAATAGGCGCCCAGAGATGCCATCCGGTCCAGAGGCCTTCCTGGGGCAGATGCATGAAAAAAGTCTCTCCACAACATGCTGGTCAATAGAGATTTTCACAGAGTTCAATGCAGATACGCCATCCAGAGCTGCTTTTTGCTCTTGAGAGAAGTCTCTTGTTTCGAATCTACAGAAAAAATTATTCAACTCATTTGCTTTATCCCTCTCATTTATCACATTAATACACCTCTTAGTTGGTGCCATGTTTGTCATGGCTTTTACAGAGTCCCAGAGTTTCTTATTGTTCATAGTCAAACAGTGGGATTCCAATTTTTCTCTCTCCTTACATCTAGCTGTCCTTAATTTGTGATTAATTTCTTTCTGCATAATTTTCATACTTACAAGGTCCCCTCTCTTGAATGCTATTTTTTCTGTACAATGCACTCTTTGATTTCCTTAGAAATGTAAGATTTGTTATTTGGGTACTTAGTGATTACTTTTTGGGGTAACACGTTATCTTTACAAAAGTTAATGTAATCAGTGATAGCATGTGTAGCCTCCTCTAACTCCAGACTATGAAAGAGTTCCCAGTTGGTACAGGAGAAACAGCCTTTTAAAGTTTCAATGCCATCATTATCCCATATATATACCGTTTTAACCTGTGGTTTGCTGCTTTTAAGCAGGGACTTGTACCTGGGGATTAAGTGAACGGCATTGTGATCCGAAGATCCTAGAGGGGGTTTAACCTTAGCAGTGTACGCATTCTTAACATTACCATAGCATTTGTCAAGAATATTTGTACCTCTGGTATTACAATCCACGTATTGATTAAACCCTGGTAAAGCAGGCTCGAGTTTACAATGATTAAAATCACCTAAAATAAAACAGGGGGCTTCAGGAGTATGCTTTAGTTGCCTGTGAACACAGTCTGCTATGGCTGTAGCTGCATTTGCAGCGTTTCTACTGGGCGGAATATAAACAGTGCATAATATAATGTTACCGGATTCACTTGGAAGATAAAAGGGTTTTAGGCTTAAACATGTCAGCTCAATGTCGGGGTTACAGACCGACTCTTTTGTTGTGAACTGCGAACACCACTTGTTGTTAACATAAACACAGGTACCGCCGCCTTTACTCTTGCCAGAGTCATTGGTCCTGTCAGAACGCACCAGGGAAAAGCCGTCCAGAGAGACGAGCGCGTCAGGCACGTCCTCCTGCAGCCACGTCTCAGTGAAGACAAGCAGGCATGATTCACGGTACTCGTGTAAAAATCTGGTGTTGACTTTCAGCTCCTCAACTTTGCGCTTCGGCGATCAGACGTTGCAGAGAAGCACGGAGGGCAGCGGTGGTCTGTGTGCTCTTCTCCGAAGTCTCTGTCGTATTCCGCCGCGTTTCCCCCTCTTCCGCGTCCGTCCACTGCAACCTGCCATCGGACTTCGGGCAAGCAGCTCCCTCGGTAGCTGAGGAGCAGGCGTGTGACTGGGCCGCAGGAGTAGGAGCTGGTCCCGGGTGTAACTCAGGAGCGCGGTCGGCACAGTGCCCCGGCCCGCTGGCGTGGAGTGGCATACAAGCCAAACAATTGGGATCACAAGCAGTCCTCTCAGTAAAAACAGTAAAACCAGCATCGTGTTGTGATTTAAAAACACCGACAGTTCATAAGAAGCCACATACAATCACCTAAAACAAACAAAAACTATGAGGCAACTGCACGAGGTAGCCCGAGTCGCAGCAGAGCAGCGCCAGGAGGATCTCACACAATTTATACTGTGTTAATACATCATAATATGAAATACTTTATATAAACATTTAGTTTTTACGTTTAGTATGATGTTTGGCATGCGTACATTGAGAGAGACACTGCTGTTTAACATGTATTTGGCAGTGTGGCTTTTTTTGTTTATCATATTATTTTTAACATTTACTTTTTGTAATGCATCTTACTGCCACTGTGTTTAAACATGTAGGCTACTGTATAACAAGTTGCCCAGTGTTTAGTGTTCCAGATTTTAGAAACCAGCAAGAGCCTCTCTTTCGGGCTTTCTCAAGGTTCAGGCTGACTGCTTTAAATGACCTCAGCAAGTTTCCTGTTCAAGATTGTCATTGTTATTCTTATACTGTATTTTTGTATACCTCTTTATTTAAAGAGTGTTTTGTATGCTGCTAAAATCTGCTGCTGGAAATCTAATTTCTTTGCGGGAGTCATCCCAAAAGGATCAATAAAGAGAAGTCTAAGTCTAAGACTGAATAGAACAGAGGGGTATAGAGGGGATTAGGTGGTGGTTAAAAGGTGGGCTTAAGCACAGTTGCACATCAGTGGGCCGTTGCAGACATATTCATGTAGCAGCTCATCTGGCAAGGTAAGCCCTCTTGTCCATATCACTCAAAGGAAAATATGAATCCTTTAAAACTCCTTCCACAGTACTTGCATTCTGATTTAATGTTACAGAATAAGTCTGTGGTTGGCTTTAACAGAAAATTAAGCAAACATTTTTTTTACTTTGATAAACCTGGAGGTGCTTGAGGCCTATAAGGGGGGGAACGACTCCTCTAGATGATTTGCAGTGACATAGTGGCTTAATATATGGCTGATATTTGACTATTGAACATCTGCTCAGTACTATTTTCAATAGCTTTCTTTGTCATGGAGTAAACAAGCATATACATGTGCAGAAATTATACAAGACAAAAGCATCAATCTAATTGTAGTAACATTGTTACAGGTGCTGTGTTTCAGAAATTAAGAGGTCAGAAGGTGGCGTACCGAATGGTGTACAGCGACTGCTACGCTTGTGTACTGGTAATATTGAGCTTTCTCTTTTTGTATCTCTGTTTCTGACTAACATTTTAAACATCAAAAGATAACACAATAATAAATATTAGTGTCATCTTAAAAAAAGGACTAACCGTCTACATGTTTGGCCTAGAACTGAAAACAGTAAAAAGCAGCCTCAGAACCTGCATAATTCTCAAATACAAATGAATACAGCAATTATTGACGCCCTTCATTATTACTAAGATTTTTATGAGAACATTGTTGTAGTACCTTTTTTTTGAGTGGACCTAATTTTACTACCTAAAACAAGTGTGTAACCATGAACATGTACATTGCTTGATAATATGGTAATCAATAAAAAGTATTTACAGCTTTTCTGATATTGTATTGTCACACTTTTTATTAACATTTGTAATGTAGCTGATCTTTAAATAAGGAAAAAGGGTGATGTATGGTCCTTATATTTTGTAAAATATTCTGAAAAAACACTGACAATCCTGTGCCTTTGGCATTCAATATGGTTTGTTACAGCATTATTTTAACTTTGTATCTGAGAAGTCATTGTTTAATTTTTGTCACGTCACATATGGTGGATGTCTATATACTGCAGCAACCTCAGGTTGGTGGTTATTTGACTCTCACAGTAACATCGCTCTGTGCAAAAGCATTTCCAGTTTGTCATCATTTGTCACTAAAAGTAGCATCACAAAACAGAACAACCACCACTAATTTTGTCTTCTATACTACCCCTCTGACTCTCCCATCCTCCTCTCACCCTACAAAAGGCATTTCAATGCTTCAGCTGGTGAGAAGCTGGAGCATCGCTGTACCCAAAGCAATCACTGCAGTGGAGGGGAGCTGTGTTGTGGTGCCATGTCAGACACAAACTCATTCTAGGGTCACTTGGTACCAGTACCATAACATACATTATCCTGTGGTGTATGACGGACGTCACCCAACTGCAGTGGAAAACCAGTTCAGAAGACGCACCTCAGTACTGGGTAAAGCTGCAGAGGGCAACTGCACCCTGCTGATGAATAATGTGAAGCTAGCAGACGACAACCTCAAAGTTTATGTTTGGATTGACCCAGAAGCTAAGCTGTGGTCAATATAAAGGGAAACCCTTACTATCCTTAATTTCACATACATTTCTGTAATATACAGCTGTGCATCTACACAATTGCTAATCTAGAAATAAAATCTTTTTTTTAAATATATTTTTTCTATATTTTTTTCTATGATCCCTTTGTTTTTGACTTTCAGAAAGAAAGGCTCCCATTATCACCATTCAGAAGCAAATAGTGGATGGGGAAATTTTCCAGGCTAACTGCAGCGTAAACTACTCCTGCATACTTCATGGACTAGCAATGTATGAAATGCATGACAGCAAAATGTGGTGCTCTGCAGAGTTCAGAACCTTCACTACAGAAAGTCAACAAATAACACTCAACATTTTATATAAGTGATACAGTTTACCGGTTCCAAATGCAGTAAATGACAGAATTACATTTACTTACTATTTTAATTGTATGTTGTGACTTCCCATATCTACAGATGAATCTGTGACTGTGACCCTGTTAATGGAAAAGGAACCGGTAATGGAGGCCGGCAGCGTCACCTTGGAGTGTGCGGCTAACTGCAACCCACAACCACACACGTACATATGGCTCAGGAGACGGATGGGTCAGACCAACGAAATAACTTCAACTGAGAGAAAAAGGCCCTTCAACAAGATTACACGAGATACTTCTCTCTCCTGCATTGCTCACAATGACATTGGCACAGGGAAGTCCGACTGGTTGGATCTGGATGTCCAATGTAAAACAAAAAAATTACATTCTATTTCCTCTATTGTGCCAGAATTTAATGTACAATTCATTTATTCAGGAATACAGTGCTCAACATTCACACCAACGAGTTGCTTTGCTACTGAACACCACCACCAGAGAAATTTAACACTTACAGGTGCTCAAAGCGTTGTTGGGTGACGTCACTTCTTGTTGACGTTCAAAGTATTGTCAAACAAAACGAGGCTAGCTCGCCCCTCCCTCCTCCTCATCCCATCGTTCCGCACACTAACCCCCCAACCCCCACCCCCAAATCTTTCTTGTCGGTTACTGGCTGGAACACTGTTTGTTATGTTTCGTGGTGCAGGTTGGCACAGTTTGTTTTTATTGCCATTTGTGGAGCCTGGGCTGTCTACAGAGACCGTGTTTTTTTACAGTGTGTTCAGGGGACAGGCAGCTAGTGGATAGTGAGGAGATGTTTGCTGTATGTCAACGCCTAAAAGATGCGTCACTGTCAGTCAGTTGCCGTCGGAAATTCCGCCAGATTTCACTCTTTTCAACCGGATGTCCGTTACCTTCCGTTTTGTTTGTGTTGGAATTTTAAACTCTGGTGGATTTAAGAGGACTGTTTTTTAACAGCTCCTCAGATCTCTGCATGGTAAATCCAGACAGCTAGCTAGACTATCTGTCCAATCTGAGTTTTCTGTTGCACAACTAAAACAACTTTTGTACGTACACATGTTCCACCAAAACAAGGTCCTTCCCGAGGCTAGTTCTCTTAATACATCCATGACGTGTTTAGCATGAGCAACACAATTTAGAAACAGAAAATTAACTAGGTACCTAGCAAGGCAATCAAGAGCACAGACACCAAAAAAACTATTTACAGCAAAAATCAATACAGTAAGATATCCCATGTCTGTGTGTATCCAGACATGACAAATAATTAAAGTGGTCATATTATGCTCATTTTCAGGTTCATAATTGTATTTTGAGGTTGTACCAGAATAGGTTTACATGGTTTAATTAAAAAAAATAAACATATTTTTGTTGTACTGCACATTGCTGCAGCTCCTCTTTTCACCCTGTGTTCAGGTCTCTGTTTTAGCTACAGAGTGAGAACTCTCACTGCTGTAACATCTTTGTTGGCAGTCGCACATGCACAGTAGCTAGGTAAGATCACATCATCTAGCTAGCTGTTTGTCTTCTACAACTTCAGTAGTACAAGGCAGGATTAGCCGGGAGAGTTCTTCTAAATGAGGGCACACTTCCAACTTTGTGTGGAATACCTGCAGAATAGGGACATGTTAGTAGTTCTTTTGTAGATTATGGTGAACTAGTGTGTGTTGTAGCAGTAATTTGCCATTCAGAATGAGCTAGCATGGTAGCGCTAGCATGCTACGCTTAGCCACCTTGTTTCGGCTAGTGACGTAAAAAGCCCTGCCGATTTTGAACAGCTCACTTGAGACTGAAGGCAGGACACATTCAGAAACCCGTATCTCACTCAAAACAGCATGGATGTTTTTTTTTATTCCAAGTTTGTATGCGTGTGGAAGCACCAGAGACACAAAATAACACTCCAAATTCCAGAAAAGGTGATTTTTTCATAATATGGGCACTTTAATTAAAAAACAAAATGATGCCAACGGTTAGAAAATAAGTTTTACTTACCATTTTTTAAATAACTCTGGATGGGGAGTGTCCATGTTAAATTGTTCCAGGAAAACAATAATATTCCTCAGCTCGTTAGTGCACCTGCGTGGGTCTCACGAAGCCTGAAGGTTGTCATGGCGACGCCCTGGCACTATGTAGCTGGTTTAGCTAAAAACAGTAACGTTATCCAGTCTTTTATCTTTTGTACAATGTCCTCATGAATTCAAAATAATCCGGCATTCCAGGCCCTTAGTTTGGCGGAGGAGTTAGCCACTTTAGCTGGTTAGCACATTGGCTTTCATCGGACTAATCTGAAAGCCGACCGATTAACCCATAACCTCACTTGTTGCACTTCCCTTAGCTGCAGCGGTTTCCTAAAGTGCTCTTCATCTGTCCTCCTTACTGCGGGTGTAGACTTTGGGACACAAGAACTGATAAATAAACCTTTTTTATTTTTAGATTGCTTTATTTAAGCGCCTGGTGTAGTGTGGTGCTTTATACAACAGGTGTCAGCGCTGGACTGGCCATCTGGCATACTGGGCATTTTCCCGGTTGGCCGACGCACTTTTGGGCCGAATCGCCGATATCATTTATAGGCCTTTTTTTTTTTTTTTCTTTTTTTTTGGCTGTGCCGGCCCATAAAGAACTGACAGCGGCCCATTGGTTAATTTTCTTTATTGGCACTGGCAAATTAGCATAGTTATGCTTATGCTGGAAGTTTAGCATCCACGTTAAAATGGACGAACGACCACCAAAGCATAAGGGAGGTGCAGAGAAATTACGGGAAAAAAAGATTTAAGAATCTACAGGCGGACGCCTCAAAATGTGCCAACATTTCTGACATGTTTGGGGCTGTAGTAGCTGCTTAAACATCAGCATTACCTGAAGTAGAGGAAGGAGGAGAGGTGGCTGGCTGGCAGAGAAGCAGAAACAACATCATGACAGGGAAGAAGCCGAGGAAGAGGAGAGTGACCATAACAGGGCCATGGGAGCGAGTGAGAAAAAGATGGAAGAGAGAGTAGTTGACGACGTGGTAAGGAGTAGCCAAATTAACAGGGACTCTCAGAAAGTGTGTGTGTGTGTGTGTGTGTGTGTGTGTGTGTGTGTGTGTGTGTGTGTGTGTGTGTGTGTGTGTGTGCGCCTCACGTCATAACGACAATAAGCAGTTTGGCTGTAACATTAAAGTTAATAGCTGTCAGGTAACCTAACTG